>NC_050532.1:27403913-27423462 GCF_002922805.2 Oryzias melastigma | reverse complement strand
CAGCTGTACTGACACAGCCATACATTAGCAGAGGGGAGGGGCGGGGGGGTCACACAGTTTAGTTTTGTTTCTTGGCCTGCTGGTCGCCGTAGCTGGAGCCGGTCTTCTTCACCTCGGTGACCCCGATGAGACGGCGGATGGCGACGGAGGCTGCAAAAAGGAGGCGAGTTAGGACGGGCGCGCTGCGCGGGCCGATGATCTGCCTCTGAACGCTACGACCCACCTATGATGAGGAAGATGGTGAAGCCGATGATGAGGAGCGGGGAGCCGCTGACCACCACTCCACAAGCAAAGTTTATGAGCGGCGAAAGCAGAAGCGTGGCCCAGAACAGGAAGTTGAGGAGCGTCCACGGGCGGCGGGGCGGGATCACCGTGGGTCCGGGGAACTTGCCTTCCTTGTTGTAGATTTCCTGTAAGGCGTCCTGAAGGAGGAGAAACGTTGTGAAGGAACTTCTGCTCGGGATGAACAACTAATAACAAATACTTCAGCCACAAATGGACATCTCCTTTTATTGTGACAATCCCCTTTTATTCTGAAAATCCTGCCTGAAGTAGTTTATGGCAGAACCAGAAGGTTTGCTCAGCGAGGAGTCTCCTTCTCAGCAGTCAGTTCTGGCGTCCCACAGGGCTCTGTGCTCAGACACCTGGTTTTGTACAGCCTGAAAACTCCTCTACGCTGATGATACTCCGCTATACTTCTGTAGAAACCCAGAAGAACTAAAAGGACCAAAGACGTGAATTAAAAGGAAAAAGGACTATTAGTGCACTAAATTAGCAACTGATAGAGTTTGTTTTCGTTCAGTGTTTCCTCACTATTTACGCTTCAGCTGTTTGGAAGATTTTTTTTCTAGTAGAATTTTGTTGGGCTTATCGCCAATAATTTCCTATTTTTTTCCCGATTCTTTCGATCCACTGAATCCAATTTTGAGTTTGCACATTTAGTAAATAGATACATTAATTATCTATATACATTTTGAATATATTCATATTAATCTGATCCAGTTCACATACAGTAAAATGTTTTGGTGGAATCATGAGATTCAGAGTTACATGGATTCTCAACAACTGTTCTGCTTCTCCTGGAGGACGTTTCAGTTTGACCACTAGGTGGTGATCGTGCTCTAGCATCACACCTTATTCCAGAAGAAGAAGTATGAATGAACAAAAAGCTATTTTAGACCACAAATGGTTACTTAAAAGAGTTTGGAAATGTCATGCCTGTGAGTTTATAAAGATGTCAACCGATTGTTAGCATTAGCCGTCCAATGGGAAATCCCATTATGCATTAGCATCAAGCTAGCAAACTTCAACACCATGCGTTAGATCAATCTCTATTTTTATGGATCGATTATTGATCTGTTAATCTATCAAGCCAGCCCTACAATTTATTATGTTTTTTTAACAATACATTGTGTTCTGCATCCTGATTGGCTGTTGATCTCCTCTGTCTGAATGTGTTCTGCTCACATAAATCTTTGATCTGAGCAGATCTTTGTTCTTATTTCATAATCCTGGACCTTTTTTTTAATGAAGGTTTGAACTTTAAGAGTTTAAAAAGAGAAACGTTTAAAAATGTTCTGAGAAAAGTGGATAAATGTGCCATGAGGAGTTTTACAGCCTTTGCAGATTTCACTTATCGTGGGTTATTTTAGCGCGTAACCCCTGAGATAAACGAGTATCTCCAATTTACTGTAATTACACTGCAGTACTTTAGGATCCAGAATTTCTCTGAAAAACTGGAGGAATTTTCTTGGTTCTGGACACGTTTAGCTCTTTTGTTGGTGAAGTGACTAATTCCTGTCACCTGAGCATCACTACTGACTGGTAGATCAGTTCCTGACGAAGCTAAACTGGACCTGGACTCAAACCCCCAACCTCCTAATTGAGCAGTGAGTCTATTAATGCGTGTATTACTTCAGGATTCTAGTAGTTTCTGTCAGCAGCAGCCAGTTAAAACAAACTGATAAAGAGCAGCTTCACGATGCCGAGTCATGCTTTGAGTCACAGGGATGCAGACCAGGACTTTAATCTATCGAGCATCTTTCTTTCTGTCGTGTTAAATTAAGTTAACTTTCTACTCTCTTTGCGTTTGCTACATTCAAAATATGTTTTGCTTCCTCTTCAGGAGAGGATCTAGACCAGGAGTGTCAAACTCAATCACACAAGGTGCACCAATCTAAAACACACCTTATGTCGCAGGTCAAAGAGGATGAACATTTACTGCTCTAAAATTACATTTTTGAAACTTTTAAAATGTAATGTTTTAATATAATTCTAAACTAGGTAAATAGCATTACCAGTGATAATGCTAGTGTGAATGCTGTAAAATGAATTTGGCTGCTGAAGATGCTGAAGTTAATAACTGAAAACACTGAAGATAATAGCCAGCTAAAATATTAGCTAAATGACAAATTAGCCAAAAAAACAAACAAAAGAAAATCCTAAATTAGCCAAACAGCTATCATGTAGCTGAAATATTAGCTAACTCCAAAACAGCCTAAAAAATCTTAGTAAATGCCAAAACAGTCCAAAAAGCTGCAGAATGACACGTTTTAAAACTGTAAAACTGTAACTTTTTAACATAATCATGAATAATAAAAAGACAGGAATATTATTCCAGAATAAATCAACTTAAACCTTAAATAACTTTAATATTTTACTCTCATTAAAATATATATTTTGTCAAAATGATACTAGTTAGAAACACAAGATAACATCGGGTCATTAATAACAATAAAATAAAATGATCTGGAGGGCCGGATAGAATTACCCCGAGGGCCGGATCCGGCCCCCGGGCCTTGAGACACGTGTGATTTAGAGTTTGAGGAACAGATTTACAGGAGTCTCCGGGACACCAGGTCCAGATTTCTGCTGTGTCGGCTTACCTTCTCCTGGTAGAGCTTGTGCAGCCAGTTGGCACACTCCTCCTCATCTTCTGGTATCTCCTCCACGGTGAACCGCCTGGTCAGAGAGGACACAGCCTTCAAGTCAAAAACTAGAAGCAAAGAACCTTCAAGTTCTGCAGAAAGCAGCAGAAAACATCATTGTGGTCCAGATTTTCACTAATTATCAAAGGAATCTTTGTCCTTCTGATGGTCAGAACTGCAGTTCTTCAGAGTTCAGGGAGACAACTCCTCACCTCACACTCAAGTCAGCTTTGTACTTCTTGCCGTTGACGATGCCCAGCAGGGTGGGCGTCTGTTTGTCCTTGAAGTTCAGAGTCACGTCATAAACGGCCTTCACTGCAAACACGACAGCACCACCTGAGCACCAAGCCGACGGCTTTGATTGGAGAACGTCCATGGGCGGAGCCTCACCTGTGCCTTTGAGGCAGCGCAGCGTGGTGGTGAAGCCTTTGGTCCGGGGCAGCAGGTGGTATTTGAGTTTGGGGAGGCCTTTGCTCTCTGCAACCTGCATGCTGATCTGATGCTTCTTCTCGGTGAAGCGGGTGCCTTCACAGTACAGCAGGAACTGGAGACGCAGGAGAAGCATCATTCTCTGAACTCAGTCGAGAAACATCCAGAGATCCTGATCCAACCTCAGAGCTCCAGACGGATGAAGGACACTTTCACCTCCGATTACCATGGAAGCTTTTTTTAATATGAAAATACTTATTGCAAGTTAGAATTCAATATTAAAATCTACAATTCAATATGACAATTTCAGAAATAAAACATTGAAAACAAAATCAATCACATTTTAAATTGTCGTGGGGTTTTGATGTCATAATTCAAATGAAAACTCATTTTACAATTCAATATTCAAAATATTAAAGGTCTGAATTGTGTATTAAATTTTAACTGAAAAATGCATTTTCAGAATCTAAACTTGAATTGTTGAATAATATTGAATTGAATACTTTGAATTATGGCTGAAAAAAGCTTCCATAGATCACCTTCATCTACCAGATTACTTGTGAATTAAACAAAATACATGATTGATTGATGAAGAATTTGACATGAAATGAGAAGAAAAAACGTCTTTGTTTAACCAAAACCAAACTTCATACATGAGCCAAACTAAATACATGTTTTTTTCTCCTAAAAGCTGAAGCAGGTTCAGGTTTTCTAAACCTAAAAATAAAAACTCAAAGTTCCTCAATCTGATGGTTTGTTGGTGTAAGTTTTTAAGAATTAAATCCCTAAAGGAAGTGTCAAAGATGTCTGTAACGTCATCTGGTTTGATGCAACACTGAGTGAGAACAGCAGTACGGTTACAGGGATTTTAACCTGTATTTTAGTGCAAAGTTGCATCAACGACTGGCGTCGAGCACAGCTGGTTCTCTAAAACAACACGATGAGAGAAACTGGGACAAAGGCTGTTTGGAAAGAACTCACCAGTATTTCATAAAAATGTGTGAAAGAGTAAACAAAACAAGAAGTTTTCACAATTTCTCTGAACAAACGACCCCGAGTGAAGGAGACGCAGCTGCTGTGTGATCCGTTTGTGCTCATGTTTTCATTTTCCAGCTAAACTTTGAACTTGTTCTAGACTAAAAACTGGGCGATAAAACGATAGATATCATGACAGACTTTTATTTTGAAGGGTCAGAAGTTGAAACTCGCCTATGGCGAGCATTTTCTCCTCTTTGCAGCAGATGTTACACAAAAACAGCAACTTTTCTCTCTTTGGATTTGAGTTTACAGTATTTTTTAATTTAGGAAAATGTTCAAAAAGTAAAACGCCTAAAATATTTCTGTGTAAAATACTGTAATAATTTAATGTTTGTTCTTAATAGAGTGAAAACATTCAAATGTATTTGTAGAGTTAATGTTTGGTTTTAAATGGAACTGAACAGTTTAGTGGTTTATTTTATTCATGTTCTCTTCTGAAACTTTTGCAATCGTTTTCAGTCGAGTTCATATATTTCTACACACACACATACACCTTTTCAGTTATTTCAAAAACATGTTGCATGATCTGTTTTGTTGAAAGTATGACAGGAAATGAATATTTAAATCTAATGAACCTGATGATTTTATACATTTATCTTTTTTCAGTCTTCAAATTTGACAAATATAGTTATTTGGTTTATGTCATGATATATATCGTTATCGCACAACATGGAACAAACTTTGTTGAGATATTAAAAAAAATCATAATCCCCAGCTCTTCTAAAAAACATAAAATATTAATAAAAAGCCATGAATGAAACAACATGTTGAAATCAGCTGAATATAATCGCTGACGTCACATTTTAAAACACCTTTAAGATCACAAAGGTCAAAAGTTTTCTTTCCTTTGCGGTTCTGTAAATGTCTCAGACTCCGACGTCAGGAACTCACCCACATAAACTCGGGATAGTCCCGCAGTCGGCCCAGCCCACTGAAGACGGTGTCTCGGTCCTCCTCCCACCTCCTCTTGCAGAAGACGATTTCCAGGAAGTACCAGGTCCAGCCGATCAGCGGCACCTTCAGCAGCTCGTGCTTGGCCAGCACCTTGGAGCTCTGCGGGGACAGGAGCCGGTTAACCGCCGAGCTCCGAGCGGCGGAGACGGTGCGGGGCGTCACTCACTCCCAGCACGCCGTATCGCTCGCACATGGTCCAGCCGCACAGGAAGTCGATTTCAAAGTTGTGGTTGAGGATGATGATGACGTGCTCCTTGCCGAACATGTCCACCGTGGCCTGGTCGGTGTAGAGGGTGCAGTCTGTGCCCGACCACCACTCCAGCAGCATCACCAGCTCTGCACACACGCAGGGAACGTCAGCGCGGCGGGGCGGGGCGGAGCGCCGGACGCGCGGCGGGAACGGCCATACTCACGGCTCCAGAGGGAGTAGGACAGGCGGCAGTTGATCCTGCGGTACAGCTGGCGGTTGATTGGCCAGAGGACGCAGGTGCACAGCTGGATGAAGTTGATGATGAGGCCGCTCACCACGAACACGAAGCCCATCAGCAGCTGCAGGATGAACAGGCTCTTCAGGCTGGCCAGCAGAGCCATGGCTGAGGAGCCTGGAGGGCGGGAGGGCTCCTCTCTACACGACCTGAGGAGGGAAGGCCCGTTACACCACAGCACCAGAACAGAGGTCCACTCTGCAGAACCCAGCGCATCCTTACCACGGCGGACTCCTTTACAGGCCCCGTTTACACGGTCCGTCAGCCAATATCACCGACCTGTGAGGAGAGAGACGGAGCTCAGAACCAGAGGAAGGGAGGTTCAGACGCAGGAACCACCGACTCGAACCTCACGGTGATTCGGTTCAGCTACGTCTGTCAGGATGAAGATCGAGGAGCGAACACCTGCTGGTTTCAGGTTTAAGGTGCCGGTTAGAGCTTCATGGAAATCTTATTATTAGGGATCAATATCGCAATGATGCCAACAGGCTAACATTTCTGACTAATTTAGAATCTACTAAGGTTTTTTGGGGCTAATTTGGAGTTAAGCCAATATTTTAGAAACTCATTGAATATTTTAGCAAAACTGACATGCATTAGAGATTTTTAAGCAATTTTACAACCTGTTGTTCAGAAATGTAAGTAAACTTCTGCGTTCTTTCAAACTTCTTAACAAAATTTCCCATTTTTTAGCAAATTTAAAATTTTGCAAACAGCTTTTGTATTTTCATCAAATCGCTTCAGACATTAAAATTAATTACATCACCGTTTTCAGCACAAAGCTTCAGCATCTTCAGCGACTACTTTCACCAAAAACATTCACACCAGTATCATCACAGGTAATGCAACATTTCTGGTTTTGTTTATTTTTTCTTGTTCTTATCTCAGGACTGCAGTGAGCGCGTTCCAATGCCGCGCCCGCCGTTGTCTTTGACACACATGCGCAGCAGTGCTAATCTGGGTTACTGGTGAAGACACAGGAAGTTCTAGATACCATAACAGCACAACAATGGAGCTTTTTAAAGCTTCAAACTGCTCATCCGAGCGGCGAAACCTTTGGAGGAATGAAGATTTTAAGGCCAGTTGCTCAACTGGACGAGCGAGAAGCTTCACCACCAACTCAAAGCAGGTCGTGCACACGTTCTCTGGAGCACTTTTAGACTAAACGTGGTCTGATGAAGGCCCAGGATCTCAAACTTCCGCTTCATTGGTTGGGCGTAACGCTCTGTCCCCACATCTGCACCAAAGCCCATTAACGTGTAGGTCAAGCCAGTTTTACGCTGGTGTAAGCTGTGGAAACCAAAGGCTCTTTGGAAGCATCTCCATCTGCCTCGTCTCCCGGGACTCTTCTAGCTTTAATAATAAGACAGCATGAAAGACGAAATATTTAGACACGAGTGACTCAAAAAAACATCTGTTTCACAGATGAGAATCCAGAAAAAATACTTCATCCTGACGATCCATTTGAAGGATACAACAAAAAGCTAAAACTTTAAAAACAACAAAATACCGAGCAGCAGAAGAAGTAACTGGATCCACGATCTTCAGTGCATAAAATATTTCAGTCAACTTTGCAAGAGTGTTCAGTGAAGACATTGTTTGACTGTTTATTACATTCTGTATCTTTTATTTTATTACTGACTGCTTTTTTAATTTTATGTCATTTTTCATTTTGATCTTAATTTGCCTAATTAAAAAATAAATATATTTTCTTTTTCTGTTATTGTGAAGCACTTCGGTACCTCTAAAAGAGTTGTAGAGTGCTGTTTAAATAAAGCTTCGTTCATTCTTTTGTAAAGAGCATTTCCTCAAAACTTCTCAACACTTTTCTCACATCTAAAATAAAACTTCTTCACCAAGAGCCTCTGATTTAATCCAAACAGATTAGTGTGTGTAAGCAACAAGTGTAATCCAAGCTAAACAAGCCTCTGACTCACTGCAAACACAGAGCGCTCCACCGTTTCAGGCTGAAACATCCCTCAGTGTTTCAGCGTCACGTTCTGCTTCGGCAGAACTATTAACACATTTTAGGATGTTTGTTTCAAACTGTTAATCAGATCTTCTGATCAGAAATATAATCCAAGCTTCAGGTATGAAGCTACTCAACTCCATCGACTTTCACCAAATCCTCATTTCCAGAGTATTTAGTGATTTTTCATGTGTTTTCAGACCCCTGACGCGTCTGAGCGGGTCCAGCTGTGGTTTGAAGCTTCCTCCTGACTGGTTTCACCTCCGCTGACCCACAAACATGAAGTCAGACAAAGACATTTCCAAATATAACATGAACTTTGTCCTCATTCCCCCAACGACACTCTGCAAGTCTGAACAACAACTATCTGAACGTTTGCCTTTAGAGGAAACGTCAGAGAACACGTCTGAAATCTACACCTTAAGATCCTGTTCCTCTGTCAGCTGAAGTCATCCAGTCTCTCCAAAAATCCCCTCTGGATAAATGTCCCGAGAGGGACGGAGAAGGGCTGAAGACCAAGACTCCTCCGGCGCTCCTGCAGGAGCGATGCATTCGCTGAAACAAGTTCTACGAGTTTCTGCAGGTCAAGAACCACCGAATCTTCAATCCTCTGCTGCAGAACTCCCTGATGCAAAGCTTTTCAATTTTATATTTTTATTATAAAAGAACCTAAACCAGCGGTCTGCAACCTGCAGCTCCAGATCCTCATGTGGATCTTTGATCTCTCCATGGTGGATCCTCGGCCAAACAGAAAATAAGTCATGGAGACTGCAGATCCAGACATGTCGACGGTCAGAGTCAGCAGCTCCGAACCAAAACTACCTCCAGAAAACAAACAAACAAAGCCCACAAACTAAGACTACCAACCCCAAACTAAAATAACAAAACCCAGCAGTGTGAGACTGCTGAGGACAGAGAGGAAAAATAACAAAAAAAGAAATCACATTTTGAGAGGTGCTGGGTTCTTTTTATATTTTTCTTTCGTTTTAGCCAAAAAATAGACATAATTCATTTTTGTTATTAAAAAACAGAAGGTCGTGAATACAAATCCAAATTTCTTAAAGGCTAAAGTAAAACTATGCGGCTCCTTGTAGGTTTAGATCAGTAGAAAACGAACCCTAACTGCTCTTTTACTCTTAAAGGTTGCCGACCTCTGACCTTAAAGCGTTCCTGATTTCATGATATATTAAGGAATTCAGATAATACTCAGAAAAAACAGCCATGAAACGTCTTCTAACCCCAGAGCGGGAAAACTTTTGGTTGTAAAGTTTAACAGAAGGGCCGGACCTGAAGCGGATGCATTAATCTACCTGACGTAGAGAAGTGCTGCGTTCATGTGGTGTTTGAATGGTCGGAAATATGAGTTTTTGACATGAGCCTCAGAAAAACAATACATTTTCTACACCACATGAATCCAAAATAGTTCATACAAAGGTCATTTTTAGTGCACCATCTACAGGGAGAAAAAAACATTCATAAGGTATTTCAGATTCAAATGAGAATATTTCTGCATGAGACGGACGTTCTGAAACCCGGTCTGGATCAGCATTAGCTCCACTCCTCCACAGGCGTTTCCACGAGGCTTCAGCACCGACGTGGAGGCTCCACCTGTGCTGAAAAGATTAGCGACGCTGACCGGGTTAAAGCTGCTTAAGGCCGGACAGCTGCCTCCCAGCTAGAACCGCAGCTTCCGCAGAACCCGACCAAAACCTCCAAAACAAGCCGGGACCTCTCCACTGTCGAGAAGCTGCACCGTTCCTGCGGCCCGACTCCACTCACCAGTACACATAGTAGGCCATGGCCATCAGCACCATGGCCCCACAGATGCCGGTGAAGATCATGACGGCGCTCTGGTTCAGCATTTTCGCTCCTCTTATCTCTGCGACTCACAGCCAGAAAACAGAAACAGGAAGAGGCTTGAGACGAGCGCGGCGCAGTCACACGGCGGCCTGCTTCATCACCGCGATAATCCCACAGAAGCAAGGCGGGAGATTATGATGATGGCAGCAAAATGGAGCCAGGAACCCGCCGGACTCCTTCTGAGCTAACACCGGCCCGTTAAGAAGAGGAAGAGCAGACGTCCATCGTGCAGGCGGGAAGGAGCGGAACGCTGGGAGGACGACCGGAGGAGACGTCTCACTTCTGGAGGGAAGACGCTGCACATGTGCAGCAAAGCAGGGTTTGCTTGGATTCCCATCCTCTAATCCAGCAGATTAGATTAGCGCTGATTAGCAGGCTATGTGCACCCTGGATATGTCACACTTCATTAACTTTAACAAACGCCGGCGTGGGCCGGGTCCACCTGAAGTGGAAAAGCAGCTTCTTCTCCAGTGACCTTGGATGAAAACGATGCAGTTCCAGCTCATGATGATCAATTTGATCCAAATCACCATCAAACAAACATCATCTGTTCTTATCCTCAAGTCTGATGAAATGTTATTAAAATCCAGCAGGAGTAATGTGATAAATGTTCAGCGAGAGCTGATAATACAGAACTACATACTGCAGAGTCTGAGGCTTCACCGCTGGTGGACTAAAGTCTTTAAAAATCTACATTTCAACATTTTAAAAACTCTTAGAGCTGAATCACGGATGACTTCCTCCACTCTAGTTACTGTTTTTTTACTCTGATCTTAAGATTTCTCCTCATTTTCAGAAACCTTCTCCTTGAGAATCCGACCGAACAGAAACTGAATCGCCTCCAAATCGTAAATGAACACCAAAACTTTGGCAGGAACTTTGTTGCCATGACAGTCAGTGATTATAAACCTGGGCTGGTTGAAGAAAAGCGTGAGATGACGAAGGAACGAGGAGTCCTGCACAGCATGTGAAGCTCAAAAACTTTCCTGAACATTCATGAAAAATTCCTGCAGAAGTTTGATTAAAATTCACCAGCCTGTTTCCTCCCATAACTGTCAAGTTTGGAACGGTTGCTTCACGAAACATCCTCCTAGGACAGGAGTCTGCAACCTTTAACGGCCATTTGGTCCAGTTTCTTACAGACCAGAACCAAGCAAGAGCCACCAAATCCTACGGAATCTTCTAGAAAATACACTTTATTGTAGATGTGATCATTTAGATATTCCTTTAGGAAATGCAGCTTTCAAATATTTACAATAACTGAATAAAATAAAGTGATATTTTTCATTAAATAACTTTAACATCTTTATTTTTGACAGTAGCAAATACAAGTTCCTTTCAAAATAAAATACCCTCTGTGTTGAATAAGATCCTCCTGCTGCTGCAGTTCAATTTGAATTAAAAACTCAAGAAAACAAAGTCAAACGTGACATTTTTTCATTTTGACAACAACTAGATGCTAGGGTAAAAGCATATATTAGAATGTGCTAAACTCAACTAACTAATTTTATATTTATTAAAACTGTGAGCACTTTACTTAAAGCCAAAGAGCCACAATGGAGGAGGCATGTGGCTCCGGAGCCGCAGGTTGCAGACACCTGGACTAGACTGAGTTTAGAGCGAAGAAATGGCTTTAAAGTCCCTTTAGTAACATCATAGGATGTCACCGCTTTTTTAAAGCTATATGCTTTTGGAAAACAGAAGTTTTAAACTTTTTGGACTGTAGTTTATTTCAGCTCAGAGAGAAATAGATTCAGTTTCATAGATTAATCTGCAGAAATGTTTATTAAAAACACTCATGATGGGGTCAGACCAGGATGAGCTTAAAGTAAACAAAAAAACAGATTGGAAATTTGAAAGAAAAATGTAAAATTTTAAAACTGAAGAAAATATTGTAAATTTAGAGGAAGTATATATATATATATATATATATATATATATATATATATAAAATTTGGGGGGAAAAGTAAACTTGAATTAAAAAATGTATAAACTCAAAACTTTTAACAAATATAATAATAATTTTTTTATTAATAACCTGCTGTTTTTTGTATTTTCAGAGGCAACACAGAAGTTCATCTTAGGAACCATCTGATTCATCATACTTGGTTTCGTCTGGAACGGCGTTGAACCCGTAACCTCGAGTCTCCTGTCAGCTAACACGGCCGGGAGAGCCAGCTGGAAACACGGCGGCATAAATCATAATCATGACGTCTGGATTCTCCCACTGCGGTTTGTGGTATAATTACACAGCAGGACAGGAGCACACAAAAGGTCTCTGCTGTGATGGAAAGGAGAACTGTGAAGACAATCAGTGCTGTGATGACGGGTGTAACCTGCACCCGGTGACGGTTGGAGGCGCCCCCGTGACCCCGACCAGGAGGTCAGAAGAAGAGACAAGATCATCAACTACACCTTAGATAAACGCTTATCAATGTCTCAAAGTCCTAAAGGGCAAAATTACACTTCATAAGCAGATAAAGGGTATTAATGAATGACTACATACATGCAGAGGACTATTAAAGTTATAGTAGACTCCTCCATCATATAAATAAGCATTAAAATATCATTAAACATAAAGAAAATTGTATTAAAGTTTAGTTTTGCTTCATATATTTACTAATCATCTCAATAAACTTTAGGATCTTGTGTGTTTACACTCCTAAAATGGTTAAATTACCTCTGCAATGGAGATATCTATGACAAAAATGTTGCTTCAAAAAAACTTTATTTAAATCCAACAATGCAGCAGCACGCACGTGCCAGTAACCGCGTTAGTTCAGTTCAAAGGCGCTTCCCCAAACACGAGGCCACAGCTGATGTGCGCATGCTCAACAGTAAACCCAAAATGTTGACTTTAATCTCAGGAAACCGAACCCGAACAGAACCACGCGCCCGAACAGCACCGCTTCTCACTGCCGGTCAAACTGACAAACGAGCACGCGGCTCCGGAGATGATGTGAACTCCTGTGACCTCGCGCCTGCAGTGAGGTAACGCGGGTCAGAACTTTGTATCCGTGCAGTCATGGTACCGCAGGTCCAAACAGACTAAAAGCTCCACAAACACTGCCGGTACCGTTAAAAACCGGACCGGGCGGCACACGTCCGTCTGACCCGCTCAGCCCTCCGCACATGCTGCGGAGTTAGCCGCGAGGAGTCCCTGTGGAGGGCAGAATCGGGTCTGTGACCCGAACACGCTTCAGAAGCAGGTCCGGCTGGTTACTCACTGGTGTCGGAACCGTTAGCGGTTGTGGACCGACACGCGGCTGCAGAACCTCAGCGGGAAACCCAGCGGAGCGGCTAACGGAGCATGCTAGCATGCTAAGGTAGCAAAGTCAGAGACAAGAACCGGAAATGCCGGCTCGGTTCGCGCTGGTTCCGGTCCGCTACAGAGGACGCCACCTTTCCTTGCGCGGTCAGCAATCCAGAACAAAAGCCGCAAAGAAAGAGCGTCGCTGCGCCGGTTAGCCGGTCTCCGGTACCGGGAGGGAACGGGACCCGGTCCTACCTGGGGGGGCTCAGTCCGGGTCCTGGATCCGCTCGGTACCGTTCCGGGACGTCGGGGCCGTGAAGTGCAGCCGAACTCCAGGCGGTTCCTGGAGAGAGACGGACGGATTCAGACGAGCGCCACCGCCTGCTGGTTAAAGCCCCTCATTTCCGCGAGCCCGTCCGACGGTGGCGGGTCCCACATCCGGTGGCCCCCCTCCCGCGGAGAGCAGCGGGAGTCCCGCTCCGGTCCCGCAGAGTCTCTGGAAACCACGAAGTCCAATCGATAACCACTATCGATCACATATCGATCTTTTCAAAGTTAGGATCGGTATTGATCTGTGAAAAAACTTAAACAAACAGAAACTATTTAATTATTGTTTCATTAAAACAGCAGAAACACTATAATGCATCTTTTTACTCTGATTCTTAACGATGATTCAAAAATTTGCTTCAACTTTTAACCATTAATGATTATTTTATTGTTATTTTGTTCCTGAAGTCATTAAACATGTAAAACTAGAAAACATTTAACTATTGTAGTAGTTACAGTGTTTGGGGAAAAGTTATCATAGGAATTTATTGCTTTTAGTTTATGTGAAAATGTAATCAATATTTTAAAATCAAAGTAAATTATATTTAGTTTTTATTTAAAAATAAAAAAACATTGCAGAATAATGAACATAAAAATAAAAGTATATATGATAGATTTTAGCTATAGGCTCATTTCAATCTGCAGTTTTCTATTGGATATTAGAAATTCATAATTTATTTAAAAATAAATGTATAGCCGTGATCCTTCTTACATCATTAACATTACTGTTAATGATCTGTTTCATAATGTTTTTAATCGACTCATCCATCATCCATCCATCATCCATCCATCATCTTCTTTTCTTTTGGGCTTTTCCCTTCAGGGGTCGCCACAGCGAATCAGTTTCCTCCATCTAAGCCTGTCTTCAGCATCCTCCACTCTAACACCAGCCACCTTCATGTCTTCATTCACTGCATCCATAAACCTCCTCTTTGGTCTTCCTCTAGACCTCTTTCCTGCAGCTCTAGACTCAGCATCCTTCTACCAATATATTCACTGTCTCTCCTCTGAACATGTCCAAACCATCTCAGTCTGGCCTCTCTGACTTTATCTCCAAAACCTCTAACATGTTCTGTCCCTCTGATGTATTCTGCTGTCATCCATCATCCATCCATCAAAAGGTTCTGCTCAAGTCATAATTTTCAGAGGATGAAACGATTATATGAGATCAACTAAAGTTATGAGAGAAATCCTCATTATTCAAAATGTGTCAAAGTTCTGAAATAGTTTAGTAGAAATGTTAAGAAAAAGAACCTTGACTGTTCAGCTCTCATGTCTATAAAAGACACCTCCATGACTTTTGTAAAGTGAGACTTGAGCACCTGCTGGTTTCCATGGTGATGGACAGACTGAAGGATGAGGTCAGAAGGCCTGGAGGAGGACTGTTCTAAACTATGCAGCAAAATCAGGAAAGGAAAGCTTAATTTTTCTCAAAAAAGTAGAACATTTATGGACTGTGGTCAACAGAAACAGAATGAACTCAGACCACAAACTAAAATTTAACTGAAACCAATTGAACCGACTGACGGAAACAAACAAATCTAAGCAGAAGATGGATCAAACCATCTGACACACATGGGGGAGGGACAACAACATTCAACAAGCAACAGAAAATAACACAGAACTTGTTTGTTTGTTTAGTGGAAAAATAAAAAAATGTACAAATACAATTAAAAAATTAATAATAAGCAACAGAAACAAATTAAAAGACATTAAAAGACAATGAAAATTGTTATTTTCTACAAGTTCTTGTGGAACTTTTCTGATGATGGAAATGAAGATGAACGTTGTATTTCTGAGTATGTCTGTGCTGTCAGTCAGGAGCAGACACAAGAATGACAGAACCTGCAGGAGCAGAACCTCAGACACACCTGTATCGTCATCCTGATGGGGGCGTGTCAGGCGTGGCGCCATCACACACCGACCAGGTTCGTGGATGTGGAGGAGGACATGAGGGAGGAGGACGGGAGGGTGTTACAGGGGGCAGATGGTTTGCTTTGGCGCCCTCTAGAGGGACATTTTGGTAGTTTTTAATCAACGCTTTAAATTAAACTTAATCAGTAAGAAGACGAAAAATTGTTTTATAAAGATTTAAAATTAATTAATAGATAACTGTAGTCTATTAATATATGTTTTTAAAAAGGTTTAATTTTTAATTTAATTGTTTAAAATTTAAGGAAAAACATTTTTCACAATTAGGTGTAAACTAATTACAGATTTTTTAGATTTTATTTGCAATTAGACAAGATATTGCAAAAAAACTGGTATAAAATACACATAAAAAGTAGGTGCAGGAAGAAGCAAAAACCTATAAATATAAATAACTTTTAACATAAAAATACAAATATACATATACAATATTTTAAGAGTAAATACGTTTAGATTTAGAAATACATTTATCATAAATATAATTTCATATATTTATTTCCCTAAAAAAACTAACTGGCCAAAAACGTTTAATTTTCTTCATTCTGCTTTCTAGAAATGTTAAAAAAATGATTTTGTAAATCTCCATGAATCAGCAGGAAAACACCAAAATGTGACCTGATTTTTCCATCTTTCCCCACAGAGGAAACGTCCTCCATGTTCAGACTGCAGCTGGCCCAAAGGCCCCTGTGGTTATCATGGTTAATGCTGGCTGTTCTTCCTGAGGATTAGTGACACAGAGCTGCGTCACCTGTAGCCTGGATCACACAACGAAGCGTCTGCCGGGACAAAGACGCTGCAGCTCCTTCTTCTATAGAAAACCTGGTTTCTCTCTGTAATCTGAAGAAAATTAAATCTTCCTTTAAAGAAAATCCTGTCGGGTGAAGAGGATTTCTGCATAAATTGATGCTGCAGCTTCTGATTCTGAAGAACAGCTCCCTCTTGTGGACACATGAAGAACTGTTCCAGATTCACAAAAAGTAAATTTGAGACAAAAAAGGTAAACAATTCAGTGGACTCACAAATAAAAACAAGTTAAGACAGATTGATTAAAAGATCATTATTTTATTATTTCTTTTCATATATCTGCTCCATACGGAGCAGCAGTTGAAGGTTTGGCACTTTGACTAACACCACGAGTGAGGATCTGCTGTTAGCACATGAACATTCAGAAACGGTGTCCAGGATTCCCGTTAAGGCCCTCCCCGCTGCAGGAAACCTCTCCCACATCAAACAACGCTCCAAAAATTAAAACATCTACCTTCAGGAAATATATTACTTCAGATTATCTGTGCAAATACCTCATTCCGAAATGGTTAGGACGCCAATCTAAGACATCTGGAACGTTAAGAAAGAGCAACCGACAAAATGATTAGAAGACCATCTCTGACATCAAAAATTAGAATTACAATTTGTAAAAATTAAACATTTGCATAAAATGTTAAACATTTGCGAAAATGAGGATAAAACTTTGATTAAAAGAGAATGACTGGTCACATGCATTCGTACGGTTTAAAATCGTGAAGTTTCTGCTCTAATGGTCTCAGTTAAACTCATGTGCTTCAGCGCTCCGCCGGCGTCCCCCAGCAGACGTCACGACTCTGGTCTGCAGAAGACTTTCACTACGTTAACATACATTTACACCCTCCTCAAACCCACGATGGTCTGATGCAGATGAGGTCCACACAGGGAACCGCACAGACACAGATGGCAGTGGTACCGGCAGGGCTGACGACCAGTCCAAAGCCGGTTCTGGTCCGTCCTGTAAGGCATGAGTCCGTGTTGAAATGAAGAGTCTGCCTGGACCGCCGGCCGCCCTCAGTGCACAGACGTCTCCAAGAGCTCCGCCCGGACCACGGTGGCGGGGTTCTCGATGTCGGCCTTGCTCTGGACCATCCTCAGCTCCAGCTGGGCCGGACTCGGCCTCTTTCCAGGACCGGCCATCTCTGAGGCGGAGAGCAGAATGAAGGAGATCATCTCCTGCATCTGAGTCTGAGTTCTCACTGAACAGAACCAGGGTTCTGTTACAATGGCGTATACTTGTATAGCGCTTTCTACCCTCCTTCGAGGGCCCAAAGCGCTTCACAGTCACAGACCCATTCACCCATTCACACATTCACACACTGGTGGTGGCTCCGCTGTCGAACACTGGCGCCAACCTCCCACCAGAGGCAATTCGGGGTTCAGTGTCTTGCCCAAGGACACTTCAACACATGAGCGGGAATCGAACCCACAATGTTCCGACCGCCCTACCGCTGCACCACAGCCGCCCCTCAACAGCATGAGGCCGTCACCGATTAGTCGATACCTCCAAGTGATCTTTAATGAAAAGTTGTCGACTAATCGACTACAAAAAACATCGATCTCAAAATATCATTGACTAATCAAAGATTATAAACCGCTGACTAATCGATTAAAGATTACCTGCCAATCAGCTAAAAAAAAGGTCGACTAATCGGCCATGATTAATCATCGACTAATTTACTACAAAAATCGCCGGCCAATCAGCAAAACAAAAAGAAAGTTAATCGATTATGATAAATCATTGACTGTTTGACTGCAAAAAAAATGACAAAAAAATGTAAACGAAAATTGTTAACTGATCATGAAAAACCCTTTTTGACTACAAAAACATATAAATTATGGTCTAATTTACTACAAAAACAAATAAATTATTTAAAAAAAATTGTCAACTATAAAAAAATTGTCTATGCTAATGAGTTTTAGTCATGATTATTATAACTATCGGCCACAAAGACATTTGGATCAAGACGACTTCAACCACAGAAGAAGACAGAGTCAGACTTTCGTTTCACAGCAGCACCTGAAGTGGATCCATCCTGCGGTCTTGGCGTCTTCCTCTCCGTCCTCAACATCTTCATCAAGGTCATTTTACTCACATTTTCTTAGAAGAGAATGGGTGTAATGTTTTCTACCATCGTGCTGTTTCTAGGGCTGTGATAGGTGTCCAGTACTCGTTTATCCGAGAACCCGCCAAAGTTCAGGTGAGCCTCCAACTCGTTCTGCTGGTAGAAGACGAGGACGTACCGTTGGCGTAGGCGATGGTCCTCTGAATGACGTGGTGCATGACGGACGCCGTCTTCTCACAGGCCGTCTGTGAAACATCAATGTCGACAGTGAGACGGCGCGTCTGCGCGGCGCAGATCCTCACGGCAGAGCGGGGCTGACCTTCAGGTCCGCGGGGTGGTGGTGGGTCCACGCCAGCAGCATGGCAGCGAACAGGTCTCCTGTCCCCACAAACACCGCGTCCACCTTCGGGATGTCCATCCAGATCTTCTGGCTGACGCGCGTCCCGTCCGCCTTCTCTGCACGGTGGGACGTTAAGGAGAGTCTGAGTCTTTTTGGTCACATCACAGAAACGTGAACCATCTTTAGATGAGATCTTACTGATTTTCTGGCTCCCCAGAGCCACCAGGAACTGGTCTCCATGCTTGGACAGCAGGTCGGTGCTGGTGAGGACCACCGTCTCTGGACCCATGTCATGCAGCAGGTCCATCACCTGGAGGACAGACATGCTTCAATGTTCGGCGGCGGCGATGGAGCCGCAGCAGCGTGAGGCGTTTGTGGTACCTGGACCGCATCAGCGGCCGTCCTTATCGTTCTTCCGGTTAACAGCCTGGAAGAGACGGAGGAAGGTTACGGCACAGAAGCTCAGAGGAACAACGTGGTCTCCATTTAGACCCCAAAACGTGCAGCAGGAACTCTGCTTCGTTCATGTGGAGATCGTTTAACAGTTTAGAGGTTTCCTCACACGGAGCTGAAGGAGAAGAGGCTGAAACCTCAAAGCTGGAGCTTCCTGGAGCTTCTCAGACTCACAGACAAGATGTTAAACTCATTTTACTTCCTCTCAGACATTAATACATTTATTCAACAACACATTTTAATCAGATAATTCCTTTAAAACTCTGAATCCGATTCTTCAGTCGTTCATCTTCCAAACATAAAAACTGAACAAATCCTCGTCTCTGACTGTAACTTCTAGACTCATTCAGGTTCTTTTATTTTTCCATTTGAATGTTTTCAAATTGACTCACTCGGCTTCAAACTGGTTGGGGGTGAGGATGTCTGCCAAAGGCACTACCTTGTTCTTGTAAACTGGCAGCAGGTTCTCGGGAACGTACTGGAGAAGAAGAACAAGCAGAAACATGACGGCAGACGGTCCACTGAAGAGAACCTGACAACACGATTTTAATCTGAAAGTTTTCAGAAATAAACTTCCTTTGGGGGCTTCGACAAACCCTTTATAGCAGAATTTAAGGCTTTTTTCATCAAAGTCTTTCAAAAGTCTCCTGAGATAAAAAAAAGGATTTTATGTTGTCAAATTATTAAAAAAAAACAATAAAAGTATTGTTTAAAAATC
>NC_050532.1:27385529-27403885 GCF_002922805.2 Oryzias melastigma | reverse complement strand
AAAAAAGTAAAAACTGCAGATAATTCGTAAAAACTTTTAGTTTTTAAATTCTATCCCCAAATTCACCAACATTTGATCTTTTTAAATGTACAGTAAATACCAACATTCTGTTTTTAAATTAAAAGTCGTGACTTTCTATGTGTAATAAATGGGGGCGGGGCTTAGTCTACATCAAAGATCAACAACAATATGGACAAGAAATGGAACAAACCGGAAGAAGCTTAAAAAAGAAGAAGAACAGAAGAGAAAAGCAGCGAGTCATGTTAGAGTTACTGCAGGTATGACGCGGCAGAAATACACGGCTGAAGACCATAATCTGGACATTTTACCCCAAAATAAAAACATGACAGAATGTGAAGGTTTGTATTGTATTCAAAATCACTTCAATAAATGTACAGTTGAAAAAAAATGTTTGTCTTTAAATATGAATCCAGCTGACGGGTGAGCAGCAGGTCGGGACGTTCTTGCAGGAACTTTTACACTTTGAGGAAACCGTCATGTTCCAAAATGAGCTCATCTAAAGGAACGAACTCTGAAGATCGATCATTTCAACCAGCAGAGTCTGTCACGCTTCACAAAGATGGTCTATAAGCGACAGGAGGGCTCACTCTGATGGGTCTAAGATGGTTTCTAAGTGAAGATGCTCCACTCCACACACGTTTGACAGATTTGGTGTTGCCCACTTTCAGCACTCCAACACTCCCGATTGGTTGACATAGTAGCGATGACTTTGATTGACCAATCACTGCTTAGTGAAGACGTCAGGCCCCAACATGGCGACATCTCGTTCATGAAAAAATGGCGACTAAACTGACTTCACTTGATTGGAGCTGGAAGTCCTCTATGGATGACGTCACTCTTACTCAGTCCAGTTGTGACGTACAGTCAATGGGGTCATGTCAATGTGTTTAGCTGGTAGGAGTGAGCACTCCTCTCGCTTATAGACCATCTTTGTGAAGCATAACAGACCCATCCTAATATAAGAATTAATACTTTTGATGTCATGTCGTATTTTGATTTTTATGGTTTATCCAAGAATTGAATTTGTGTTATTCAATTGTTTATTATTTTGGGGGAATTCCATATTTACAAATGTAAAAGGTCAAATTAACAACCCAATTTTAATTTTTTTTATTTGGAGATTAAATCATATTATAAAACAATAGAACACAAGCAAAATCTGAAGGCTTCAAGAACATTTAATATTTGAAAATAACTGCATAATTTTTCACTTTTTTGAGTTTACACTTATATATTGTGACATGTTTTATGTTGATGTGCCACAGGTGTACTTGTAGTGTTTTCTGTTGCCTATTGTTATGAAAATGCACAACTGAATGAGAACATTTGTAAATTGAAAGAAAGCTCAATAAAGTTTATGAAAAAAAAACAAAAACAAACGAAGTCAATTTAGTCACCATTTTTTCACAATATGGATGTCGCCATGTTGGGGCCAGATGACATCACTACACAGTGATGGGTCCAAGTCAGTCAAAACAATTGTTACTATGGCAACCAATCTCATCAATCAGGAGTTTTGGAAATCCACACCCCTTCCACAGAAAGTGGGTTACACCAAATCTGTCAAATGTATGTGGAGTGGGGCATCTTCACTTAGAAACAATCTTTGATCCATCACATTAAATTTAACACATTTAGGATGTTTTTGGACTTCTATTTGTGTATTTTAGATTTTTGAAACTCCACAGAAACCTTGGAAGAAACAAACAGAACTCTAGAACATTTTGAATGTTATAACATTAAAAAACACTAAATCTTACATTTATGGTTAAAACCTAAAACCCAACATGAAGGATGCAGAACTCAAGTCTTACCATTGCACCTTGGTCTCCCAGAACAGGGTCACAAACTGCAGAAGAGAGGAGAGGTTCCATCATGTCAGGAAACGAACGGAGTCCTCTGGTTGACCAGAAGCTGGACTCACCGTACACCAGGCCTGGATTGGCCTTCTTCAGCTCCTTGATGATGTCCACCACCGTCTCCAGGAAGGACGTGTCCCTGCTGTACCCTGAAGAGGACAAGCATCAGGAGCCTGTGATGTACGGACGCACCCGAACGCCTCATGAACTCACCAGTGAGGATGTAGTCATAGTGGTGAACGTTGTTGAGCTTGATGCCCTCGTATAAAACGTTCAGCTCCTCCGCGGTCAGCACTTGTCCCTTCCAGTGGGCGTAACCTGGAGGACACACCCACCTGGATTTAGTCCAACCCCCTCAAACAAAAGGCTGAAGAGTCTATTTTATTCTGAACACACCTCCTTTCTGACAAAGTCAAGGCCCGGGGGCCGGATCCGGCCCTCCAGGTAATTCTATCCGGCCCTCCAGATCCTTTTATTTTATTGTTATTAATGATCTGATGTTATCTTGTTCTCATTTCTAACTTGTTTAATTTTGACAAAATATATTCTTATGGAGAGTAAATTATTTAAAGTTATTTAAGCTTTAAGTTGATTTATTCTGGAATAATATTCCTGCTTTTTATTATTCATAATTATGTTAAAAAGTTATGATGCTATATAAATGCTAGCTATTTTGGCAAATTTATTTATTTATTTTTAGTTTTTTCTAACCTAGTTTTTTTTTCTAGCCTAAAGGCTTTTTGGAGTTTAGCTAATATTTGAGCTACATGTTAGCCGTTTTGGCTAATTTAGGCTTTTTTAATCGTTTTTTAGGCTGTTTTGAGTTTAGCTAATATTCAGAGGCTAAATTCAGCTTCCATCATTCCCACTAGCATCATTGCAGGTATTGCTATATATCTAGTTCATAATTATGTTAGAAAGTTAACATTTTAAAGTTAAAAAAAAAAACATTTTTTAGTGTTTAATAAATGTTTATCGCGACCTAAGATGTGTTTTGGATCTTTGCATCTTGTGCGACTGAGTTTGACATCTCTGCTTTATGATTCCAAACACACAAACATTCCCCAAAGCGTTCTCGCTGCATCACTCCGGTTACGTAAAACTGCTAAGTGGATCTGCCCCCCCTCCCGGAGTGCTCTTTGGCCTGGTTGCAGAGGAGCGGGGGCCCCAAACCCGCTGAAAGACGTGCTGTGTGCTCCAGCTCCTCCTCTTGTTCTCTTCTCCCTGAATGAGCTCACAGAACCGGTTCTGCCTGCAAATGCAGAAAGTCCAGAGAGGAGGTCCTCCTCTGCAGCCCGGCCTTCCCAGTTCGTTCCTCTTGAAAGAGCGCAGACGTGGGTTCATATCGATTCGTGCGTAAATGCGTCTGCCCCCGTGGTGGAAGAACATTCTTCACATGCTTTGGCGCTCGGACCTGAGAAAATAATCCCATCATCGCAGCGTGAGCTGCACCGCTTCACCCCGACTGTTTTTCTGAGCCTTCGGTAACATCTGAAGCTGGACTTCTGAATCCACATCCATGAAAACGAGACGATGCTTGAAAACGTCCCGAATCCGTTCGTTTCAGGTCACATGAGTCGGCCAAGTTCATGTGGAGCTGCTGGAGCGTGCAGCATTCCAGACTCGAGTTGACCAGCTATCCTACCAGGAGCTCGGATTCCAACAGTTTCATTTGACTTCACAAGAGTTAAATCTGCATCCTAATGATAAAATTATATAGTCTAAGATGATGTAGAGTCCTACATTTTAAAAGAAGTTCTTTGAACTCACTTTTTTTTAAAGGCTAATATGACATCACAGATTTCCTGAAGTAAAAATCTAATAAAAATGAAGATTTTCCTAAATCCACAATGAAAACTGGGATGATATACAAAAAAAAAAAACCTTCAAACACAATGCATTGTGGTCTAGATTCTAGTGAGCATCTATACACTCTGGTTTTTTCAAAGACTTTTCCAGAAATTTGAAATAGTCAGAAAGTTTTACCAAATTAATTTCAGGGGTGTCCAGATTCAGTCCTCGGGGGGCCGGCCTCCGGCTGGTTTATCCAATCAACCCTGTTATCACCTGGACCAGGTGTGTTTAGCCAATAAGGAGCTTCAATGACAGGTTGGTTGGAAAACTTGTAGAAAACTAGCCCTCGAGGGCCGACTTTGGACACCATGCACTATGTAGTGAGTAGAGAAGGAATTCAGACCTCCCCCCCCCGCAGAAATGCATTACATCAAGTTTGAGACCAAACAGCTGATAAATCTGCACGTGTAACCTTCACTATTCCACCACAGGAAGGACATCCCTCCATGGTTTATTTTCCAAAATAAATGAGACGTTTACCGTCTCAAACCTGCATGTTTTTGTTTTAGTCGAGCTGAAACATTCCTGAAACTCGAGGACAGAAGTGACGCGACCGTCTTTCTACAGTGTCACTCTGACGGTTAGTGCATGAAGCTGAAGCTCCTCCTTCAGCCCTCCGGAGAACAAACGTCTGCTGACCTGTGTGGTTGGAGAACTGCACCGAGTTGATGGAGTCCACCTCAAAGCCCAGCACCTGAGGAAGAAGCAGCGCTCCGTCAGCTGACAAAACACACGCATAGGCTCCAGCTGCGCACAGCACTCTGGGAATGACCAGCTGGAGGTCGGAGGTCAAGACACCCACTTAACAAAATAAAAGATTCAACAGTGAAGAGACAAATCTTTCAGCTTCTCAGGAGTTCAACTCCTGAGCTTGACTGCCATTGAACTCAATGGAGTAAGAGTCAACTCGATGCTCGGACAAAATGTAGAAATATAGATATTATTAATTTACACATATGTTTGCATGGAATACTGCAATGATTTAGGACAGATTCATTATTTATTTTCTAAACTTTTATAAATTAATTATTCTGAAAAAGCAAAGAAAGAGGGGGGCCCTCAGAGGTCAAAGGTCATCACCTTCAAACTACAAGATTTTCATTTAACTGTTAGTAAAGAAAATGGGAAAATGAAGGAAAATTCGGTGTGACGATCCGCCAAAACCCCAAACAGGGAAGTCACGTTCGGAGCGAGCGCGTGACCGTAAAAATGACCGTTAACCCCCGTCCCTCCCTCAGAGGTGAAGGTATGATCCCCGGCTTACCTGCAGCGGGAAAACCGCAGACTTATTCCCCACGTATCCCCTGACGACGTGACTCTGGATCGACAGAACGCGTCGCTCCTGCATCGCTGCCGGTGAACGGAGACCGCCGAGCAGATTTAACGGAGAAACGGCATGAAAAGGCAGCGCGGGACTCGCGCCGCGACCCGGAGACGAGGAGAAAGTCCAGCTTTGAAGGGCAGAAGCGGCGCGGCGGATGGTTGGGACATGGACGGCTTCCTGCAGGCAGCTGGAAGGACACCTAAACGGTGCGTTCAAGGACCGGACAGAAAAACTGAAACTAGAACTTCCATCTGAAATATCGACCGAACATTTACTTCATGCACCTCAGTCAGATGGAAAGGGAGCCAACTCAGTATATTTATTTATTTAAAACAAAGTTACGGTATTTGATGTAACAACAGCCGAAAGGTGACGAAGAAGAAGATGTAACAACAATATACATAACAGCAAAAATTAACAAAATCTGAAATTATTATTATTACTGACCATTAAAAGCGTTATTTTTTCATTTAATATCAAATAAAATACACCCTGAATTATTTTACATTTACTAATAACAATAATTTCACTTTGGATAGCATTGTTTGTAAAAAAAATAAAAATTCAAACTTAAAAAATATTATTTAAAAGGGACAGAATGAAAAAAAGAACAGTTACAATTTCCAATGAAGCCGATGCCATGTCCAAAGACCATCTAGCTAACAGCTAATTTGCAGAGGAGCAGGTATAAACAGAACAGTACCAAAAAACACAAAAGTTAACACATAAAATACATATAATCCAGAATAATCACACCAAAACACTGATAATAAAGTGTCTCCAATGTTTACATACTGACAAATATATGTGTCTTCTGTGTCAAAAAATGTATAAAATAATAATAATTATGGTTATAAATCTTAAATCAGCTTGTATTTTGTGTGCTAGCCCACAAATGGAAAGCAAAAAAGGAAAAAAAAAACATCTCAATGATGAGAGAAAAAAAGAAAAAGCAATACAAAGTAAATTTCGCAAAGGCTATGTTCTTTAATTTATCTATTTAATTTAAATTTTGTATATTACTGAAACCGGGGGAACTTCAAAATCAAACTGAGACACAAAGAAAAGTTTCTATGGCACTAAACTTTGGAGCAAGTTAATCAATGAGATCAAACAAAGTTTAAACATTCATAAACTCAAGACAAATGTAATGAAATAAAATATTTTTAAATTTTTGCTGCATAATATGGAGATGACAGATCATAAAGGTCAATGGGTGTTCAAACAAATCTCAAATATAAAAATGTGTGAACTCAGATGTTCAAAATGACTGTAGAACAAAGAAAATGTGTTGGCTATATTTTTTTTTCAAAAAGGGAACTATTGTATGTCATCAAATGACTAAAGTAATACATAGGAACAAACAAAACACCGTCTGAAAGGAAAAAGTAAAAGCAGAAAGTCTGTAGACTTGTAGACCTGTAGATGTAGACCTACAGGACTCTACATATAGACCTGTAGAACTCTAGATGTAGACCTGTAGATGTAGACCTACAGGACTCTACATGTAGACCTGTAGAACTCTAGATGTAGACCTGTAGATGTAGACCTACAGGACTCTACATGTAGACCTGTAGAACTCTAGATGGAGACCTGTAGAACTCTAGATGCAGACCTGTAGAACGCTACATGTAGACCTGTAGAACTCTAGATGTAGACCTGTAGATGTAGACCTGTAGAGCTGTAGATGTAGACCTGTAGATGTAGACCTGTAGAGCTGTAGATGTAGACCTGTGGAAATCTAGAAGTAGATCTGTAGAATTCTAGATGCAGACCTTTAGAACTCTAGATATAGTCCTGTAGAATTCTAGATGTAGAGCTGTAGATTTTTAGATGTAGACCTGTAGAACTCAAGATGTAGACCTGTAGAACTCAAGATATAGACCTGTAGAACTGTAGATGCAGACCTGTGTATCTCTAGGTGTAGACTTGTAGAACTCTAGATATAGACCTGTAGAACTCTAAATGTAGACCAGCAGAACTCTAGATATAGACCTTTAGAATCGTAGATGTAAACCTGTAGAACTCTAGATGTAGACCTGTGTATCTCTAGGTGTAGACTTGTAGAACTCTTGATGCCATTTATCTGACGTGTTTGTGATTTATTTCCAGTAATGTTATAATTCCAACTTAAAGAACAACCTATACTTCTATTTTTAAGTCAGTAGCTTCCACTGGCAGAAAGGAAATATTTTGTTTTCATTTGATGTTCAGCTTGTGAGTTTAGGATAAAACACGTGAACGGTGAAGCCATACAGTTGTTTTCCCGTTGTCGGTAAGGATAGCAACGTTGGCACCTCTACCGAGCCATTTCAATGAGGAAGACAGCCTCTTGTTGTTCATTACGTTTATTTGAATTAAAGATTAAAGGAACAAAAGTTAACTCAATGGTTATGACCCAAATAGATCTGTATATCTTGCTTTTCCATCCATTATTATAACTCAACCACAAGTTGGTTCAATTTGTCGGAAGGAGTAGTGAGAGCTATAATTAAAACAGATTCAACTTTATTTAAAGACCACCTTTCTTGTCGTAAAGCCCCTCAAAATGCTTTACTTAAATAAAATAGATAATAATTTACCCCATATTCAGAATAATAGATCTTCATAGATGTCAAGAAAGGATTTGACACAATAATCACAAAGTTCTCCTTCAAAAACTTAGCAAATACGGTATCAAAGGACTGGCCCTGCAACGGATAGCAAGCTATCTAAAAGGTCAACAACAATGTGTGCAAATAAACAACATCAAATCCAATTTATGCAACATCACTTGTGGTGTACCACAAGGGTGAGTCCTTGGCCCCACATCATTTATTATGTATATAAACCATTTAAGCTCAATACCCAAAATATTACATTTTGATGACACAACCTTTTATCATACTGGAGACAATATTGAACGTATGATAGAGGTGGAGCAGACTGAGTTAGAACAGAGTAAATTGTGTATTGATGGAAATAAACTGTCATTAAATGGTGACAAATCGTATTTTATGATAATTAATAATAGGATTACGATACAGTTGAATTAAACATAGATAATATCAAAAGAAGAAAATAAAAAAAGACCTTCTAAAAAAAAAAAAAAGAAAGAAACATTTTTGGGAGTTATTATAGATGAAAAGATAACTTGGAAATCCCAAATTAACACAATCAAATCCGAAACAGTCCAATCAAAGAGTAAGACCACACATAAAGACGGGTGTTTGTCTGGGTAAAACGGCCCGCTCTGCTTTAGACGGATGGTGTCGGTCAAACCCACGAATTCTTCCATCCTCCGTTCTGTAAAACTGTTGGTACTTTCCAGTCCTCTCACAATGTCACATTGTTCTTTTATCAGTGATTGATCTTCATCCTTTTTAAAACGTGTCCAAAACTAAGTTACCACCAGAGGGCGCACCAGAACACAGATTGACTTCATGCATTTACTGGACTCTGATGTGATTGAGGAGAAAAATCTGCAAATGCATCAAGATTCTTATTCAATTCTTGAAACTCACTGAGTATTTTTATTTTCAAATATTTTTTGTCATGATTGGTTTAACATAAAAAGTTAAAGATCATTTCCAGAGTTACAGGTTTAACTTTTTTTTTCTTTTTTATGTTTGCTTCAGCGTTTCTCCTTTCTTCAGATTATTAGTTGGTTATTAACATTTAACTAATCTGTTAATCCTCGTAGACCCGAAAAGGCTCGAATCACTGCCGGCAGTACTGGAGCTCTTATTATGAAAGGGTTTTGTTCAGATCTTGGTTGCATTTTGCTCCTTTAGGAGAAACTTTGATCCGTTTTTTGATCAACTTTATAAAAAAGCCTCTCATTTTAGTTGCTTGAGTTGTGTTTGCATACGTTATATAAAATTAATTCAAGCTTCTTTTATGTTCAGATAAAAACAAAAAAATAATAACAAAATTTAAATTTGAGTAAAGCAAACTGTGACTGGAGAAAAGGAATAATGATTACCCAGAAATCCTCAGAACAAGAACATCTACAAATACGAGATTTCAATTCATAAACAATAAAACATGTAAATCTACAGGAAAAAGGAATAAATTTAACCTTTGACTTTCTAAGTTATTAACTTTTTTTCTCTTATGAGATTTAAAGTCGTAATTAAAAAAAAAAAAAACTTGCTTGTAAACTGGCCCCAATACTCTGTCGTATGGCAAAGAAAAAAAACTATTTTAATATTAATGCATCTATTATGGTAAATGATAAAAAAAATATGATATTTAATGATTAAAACGCTAATTCATGGAGCTTTTCTTTTGGTAAATCAAGAGAAATTTGTTCTTGAAGTGTTCATATAACAAGTTAAGAGCAAAAAAAGGAAAATTGAGTCGAAAATCTTACAAAAAAGCTCATATGTGTGTATTTGTTGTGTTTGATTATGCAAAGATTTAAATATACATATATATATTATTATGACTTAATAAAAATTACCTAAAGAAAGATAAAAGTGAATTTAAAAAACACAATATTATGGATCAACCATACAAATGTCTCTCAACTGACATAAAATATCTGAATGACTTAAATCCAAATGACAAAACATTTTCATTAGTTTATAAGTCATTTTCACTTCTGAAAAAGAAATAAATGCAGGTTTAGTTCAGCGGGAGCTCTTACAGTCACAGTCAGCATCGTTCCACATTTTCCTTTCTGTGAAACAGTTTTTATTCCATCTTCAAGCTTCGTTTGCAGAACAAAGCTCCACAGAGGAGAGAAAACTCTGTGATTGTCACTCACCTTCATGCTTCCATTCCACCTTTTTCTGTCGGTCCTGACTCACTGACAGCTGAGAACCATGAAGGTCTTCCACGACAAGTGCAGCCTTCAGCACAATACAACTGTTTTTATGAATTCAATTAAAATGGAGGCTGTTTTCATGTTGAAGATCGTCGTTCTGCAAAACAAAAACCAGAAGGACAAAAATAACGCTGCGTTCCTGCAACAGAAGGATGGATGGAGGTCCGAGCCCGCAGGTCAGCGTGACACCTCTCTCCAGAACCAGCGGCACAGCCTGATACCCAGCAGGGAAATGAATGGGAACTCTCATTTCCCACAGTTCCTCCATCGCTCTGGGACCACAGCCCGCTGCAGGTGGGGCCGCTCGCCATTGTGCAACATGGAGCATTTGTTTTTACTGTTTAGTCTCAGATCTGACAGAACAAGCTTCCTCATGGCAAGTTACGAGAACTTTGCACAATCTCCTGAGAGACAACGTGAGTCACAGGAAGAGTTTCCGGCTCGTTTGATCGGTTTCGCCATTGCGGCGTGGATGAATCAATGGGAAGAGCCGAGACTTGACAACAAGGAGCTCTGCTGCAGCCCAAGCTGCTAATGGGTTTCCAGGGAGAGGATGGAGGAGACCCGACACCTGGATGTGGAGCACAGAGGCTTCACAGAGAAGAGTGCCACAGGTGGGAAAGGTGCAGCTGCAGGGGGGGAGTGGAGATAGCAGAACTCAACCATAAACTGGACGTTTGTGTTCAGGAACTTTGGGTTTTCCATGTGAAAAGAAAGACGGAGAAGAATGTGCAACTGTAAGAAGTGGGGGATGTTCATGAAGGTGCTCCTTTGTTGGTATGAGACAAAGGTGCACACTGTGCAAACACTGATTAAGGCATGTTTTAGAGGAAAAAAAACATCACATCTTCATGAAAGATTTCCAGATTGTGCTTCATTAACTTTATTAAAATAATTGGGTCAATAACTGATGAAAAGATTCAAGGAGGAGAAAAAATGACCTGAAAAGGCTTCATTTAAATTGGTCATTCCACAAAAACAATGGAATCTGATAAGAAATCCACTGAAAAGATGCTCAGTGTGAGCAGATAACATAAAGCAAGGAATGCGATGACTGGAAGGAGGTAATTCCAAGTTCATCACTACACCGCTGTAATCAGATATGAGTTTATTTAAATGCAATACGTAAAAAGAGAATAAAATAAAACTAGAAAAGTTTCATTACCTGCAATAATGCTAGTGTGAATGCTTCTTCAGGAAAGTAGTTTCTGAAGATGTTGAAGCTTTTTGCTTACAATGGTGACGCAATTTACTTTAACTGCTTAAGGGATTTGCAAAATGCTACATTTGCTAAAAGACTGGAAGTTTGTTAAAGAACTACGAAATAGCGCTGAAGTTGACCTAAATTTCTGAAAAATCTGAAGTAAAATTGCTTTAAAATCCAAATACATTAAAATTTTGCAAAAATATTTAGTGTGTTGCTTAAATATGAGCTAAACTCCAAATTACCAAAAAAAAAAAAAAAAACAGTAGATGTCAAATTAGCCAAAAAGGCTAACATGTTGCCTAAACACTAGCTCAACTCCAAAATAGCCTAAAATTCTTCAGTAAACTATAGTAGTCAAAAATGTTAGCCTGTTGCTAAAATAGAAGCTAAACTCTAAATTAGTCAAAGAAACCCCTGTAGAAAACAAATTAGACAAATACTTTAGCATGTTGCTAAAGTATTAGCTAAACTACAAATTAGCATAAAACAAACCTCAGTACATGTCAAATTAGTCAAAAGAATCTAGCACATTGCCTAAATTCTAGCTAATTTCCAAAATAGCCCAAAATTCTGCAGTAAACTATATTAGTCAAAAACGTTAGCATATTTTTAAAATAGAAGCTAAACTCTAAATTAGCGTGAGAAACTCCAGTAGATAACAAATCAGCCAAAAATGTTAGCTTGTTGCTACAGTACTGGGTAAACTCTGAATTTTTTGATAGTTATTATAACAGATGAAAACATATCCCATGAATCTATTTAAAGGCTTGTTGCTAATCTACTTAGTGCTTTTATTTTAAGACTTTTCATTGATTTCCTGTGTGCCATATTTTGCTCAATATTTCAAAAACTATAAATACCAAAAATACCGGCAGTAATGTCCTGAACAGGCTGAACGTTCTGATGCCAAGATTGTTGAAATCTCTGAAAGTGTGATTGAGTTTTACGTGCTGAAAATGTACGGAAAGGACCAGCAGAATCACTATAACGAATGCTTACTAAACGTTAGGACCGCCACGATTAGTTGATTAGTCACGACCATGCCAAATATTAAAATAGTTGACTACCAATTTAACATGTTTAATAAATATCATCCTAAATGTCTTTATTTTAAGTTATCGTATAGCTTAAATTCTTCAAACTTAAAGCTAATGATGGTTAAGATGTGTTTTGTGTGTCAGTCCTAGTTGGAATCCACGCCATTCTAGATCAAGGGTCTGCAACTTCTAACACTTAAAGAGCCATTTGTGTCAATTTTTCACTAACCACATCCCAGTAGGAGCCACACATCCTTTAGAAAAGTAAGAGTTTGTATTTATGTTATTGTTCTTTTCATGGAACATATTAATAAACTATATTTTTTTGGTATAAATAAAACAAACATAAAAAAATAGTTTTTTTTTCCTCCCAAATATTAAACAGTCTATAACTTTTAACAAGACTTATTTTCAAAATAAAAGACTTCCTGTGTCACACAGGATCATCTTGATAGAGGAATTCTAGAGTATTGTCAGGAATCATTTTTAAATATATATATTTTTAAATGTTTGTGGTGCTTCTTCGCCTTGGGACATCCACAGATTGATCTGGTTGGATGAATCGATTAATTAATTAATCTTTACACCCCTAGTTTTTCGTATGTTCTCAACAAAAAGAGAGATTTTTTTTCAGCAAAAGGAAAATTAGAAAGAAACCTCCAGCAGAGGTCGACTCAGACTAAAATGAAAACACAGGAGCATCTTCTGAACAATAAGATATACTTTATTATCTCTACGAGGAAGAGCAGTTGACCTCTGATTGGAAGATCGCTGGTTCGGTTTCCGCTCTGCCTGCCCGTGTGCCAAAGAGTCTTTGGGCAGAACCCCACATTGCTCCTGGTGGCTATAGATCAACACATTCTCAAAGTCTTCACATATTGATGTTTAGTTAAAGACCCCCTTTTTGACGTTTTGGGTCACCCCAACTCGTTGTTTCTAACATGCTGGCTGTTCCTATTATACCAAAGGTCCGGGCGTTTTGTCAAATGCAATACCAGATATGGCCAATACCGGTACCCTGACCATGACCTGATACTTTAAACCTAAAGGCTGGTTTATACTTCCAGGCGATTCGTGATCGCTGGTGTCGCAGTGGTCACACGGCCATCGGAGCAGAATCGCTTCAGTTGCATCAGAAAGCTGCACCTGCTGGTGACGTCACCCGCGGCTGAAATGGAGTGCAATCACATGCAGATCGCGTCACTTAACTTGAAATTATTTCAGCGATTAGAGTACGCAACTACGCAAAAAACTTTGTCCAGAAGAATATCTATTAACACTGAAAATTACGAAAACTTACTGAAGAAGTTAAGAAATACTGAACCTCACACAGAGAGAGAGAGTGGACAACTAGATAGAAAATAGAGCAAGTTGCTGAAGAAATATGTCTTCTTTCTCATATCTTACAGTACTAAAGAATGCAATTTGTTCGTTTTTTTAATTTAATTTTGTTGTCTTTGTTTCCCCTGCTTCTGTTTAGCGGACGAACTCACCACTTCATTCTCTGCCTTTCATGTACCTGCGCACTCGCAGATGCTGCAAGTGTCTGAGTGGGATGCTGATGATGTTATAAATAAGAACTGAACACGATCGCGTGGACTGGTACCAGTTTGTGGCCTTGAAGATGGGTAGCCCTGATTTATTTGGAGTAGCCAGCACATCAAAAACGATTTGGGGTCACCCAAAACGTCTTTGAGTCAATGAGTCACCATGAGTCAATATGTGACGACTGAGGAATGACATCGTGTTGGGGTATAGGTTGGCGCCAGTGTTCGGCAGTGGAGCCACCATCAGTGTGTGAATGACTGTGACTATAAAGTGCTTTGGGCCTTAAAGGAAGGTAGTAAAGTTCCATGGAAGGAAACACCATTTACCATACAACACTATTTGTGGATTAGAGAGCAGACGGAGGAAGGCCACTAGATCCAGTCTGTACTAGGACAGCCCACTGGAGGTTTAACTTCTTGCAGCATGGCTAAAGGCATGGCTCCGGGTCACCCAGAGAGACATGGAGGTAAAGAAAACTAAACAGGAGTGGACTGAACACAGAGCCCTGTGGAACACCATGACTAAAAGCTGTGTGAGGAAGACTCATTTACATAAGTCTGTTGGATAAAACTGACTTAAAGACCCACTCTGATTAAAACAATGCTTTAAACATGATTTTGTGTCATTGGTCTGATGATTGGGGACATTTGTAAAGAAAATTACGTTCAAAACTGCATTTCTGAGTTTTTCTTTATTCAAATTATTGCGAATCAGGAGCAGACAAAGAGTTTTCCACATCTCATATGTCCAATCAGCCAGTTAGTTCTGTTACCTCACAGGTAACACAAAATATAAAAAAGACCAAGGCCAGCACCATTTGTAGTGTGAACATGGAGATACCTCACCAACAAAATGAGCATTGTCAACTTCCTGTTGGAAATGATGGATGTTGCATGTGAGCTCTCCAGTCGGGACATTCCCAAGCAATTTTATGCAAGTAAAACAGACAGATCTCTGCTTTGACAGCAGCAGCAGCGAGAAGATTACATCAAACTTTTGAGTTATTTTATTTACGCTTTTCCATTGTTATATACATTGTTATTTATACATTTATAAATGACTGTTTTATCTTTAAAGTTTAAAAAAGAACTTCCACCTTTTCCAAAACTCAGATTTGATACTTGTGAATGCTAATTTATTTAACAGAAACTTTTACTTTTTTTTTTTTATAGCCCTCCTCATTTCCCAGGTTAAGGACACCTGTTGCTCTCAGCTCCCGCAGTATAGACCCCTGCCGGCGCAGGGCACCGCGGTAGTGCTGCAGCTCTCCCCTGCCAGCCAGTGGCCGAATGTCCGTGTTGGATATCCCTCCGCCCCGAGCAGCGGGCCCCGAAGCCCCGCCTCTGATGCTAACACCAAGGCGGGGGGAGGAGCCAGGTAGCGGGCAGACTGACACGTAACTGTTCAGCGTAAAATTTAAGGAGGAAGTCGCATCTTTTCCATAAATTGACTCCGGACGGGACTGGCTCAGCTCAGGCTCGATGAGGAGCGGAGCTGCCCCGTCGCCGAAGCCCGTCTGAACGCCGCCACAGCGGGACCGCGAGGCGGAGAGCTTAAAATGAGATTCTCGGTGTTTATTTCTGTCCTGCGCTCGCTCGGGCCGGTGGTAATCGGCATTTCTTTGGGGTTCACGCTGAGTTTGCTGAGCGTGAGCTGGACGGAGGAAGCGTGCCTGGTGGGCAGCGGGGAGCGCGAGGATGTGACCTCGGGTCGGGACGGACTCCTGAAGGGAGCCCGAAAGCCCAACTCCATTCCTGCCGCCAACGATGCGGACTCCGACGAGGGGTTCGAGCCCCGGATAGTCCCGTACAAGCAGCTCCAGCCCAGCGCCCCCAAAAAAGTTTTCAGGTAGGCGGCGAGGGCTCGATCCTGCGGTGTTTCTGCAGCCTCCACCGTGGAGGAGCGGTCCAGGACCATCAAAGGTCTCGTTTGGCTCCAGCTGTGTTGTGGTCTTCTCTGGAGATGAAGGTGGTCATCATGGGTTCCTCTCATGTGCAGGTGGACAGGTGTCATATTTCAGCTGATTCTGATCAGTTTATGTTTGTGAGGAGGAGGCTGGCGGCAGGATCTGCTGTAGAAGCTTCACTATAAACCATCATGTCATTGTAACCTCACACATGTTGGTTCAGAAACTCTGGTTTCTGTAACGAGTTGTCATGAGGAGTCCTTCAATCATCTGCTTAGTGATTTCCGTCAGAAACACAAACTAGGGACGCAACGATTAATCAACCTTATCAAAAAATTAATTAATCGGCCGAGACAAATAATCAATTACTGGCATAGTCAAACAATCGATTAATCGATCCAGTCAAAGAATCGATTAATTGACTCGGTCGAATAATCGATTAATCGACCCGGATTAAATAATCGATCCAGTCAAATAATCGATTAATTGACCCGATTAAATAAACGATTAATCGATCCAGTCAAATAATCGATCTAGTCCAACAGTCGATTAATTGACCCAGTTAAATAATCGATTTAATTGACCTAGTAAAATAATCATTTGATCGATCTAGTCTAAAACCGATTGATTGAGATAGTCAAATATTTGGTTTATTTTACCATCAGGTAAAACGACCATCACACGAACAACAAACACGTGATGCAGCAGAAACTGATCAACCATCATTCCAGTCTCTGAATTGATCAATCATGTGACCATACAGCGAATGTTCTAATAATGATTATTCTGATGTGGAAAAACAACAGTAGATTGAACTTTATCAAACTCAAATGTGAATGGGTCTGACATTCATTCTTGTTCACTCGTTTGTTTGTACACATATTTACAATCTGGAAAACTTCAGCTGCACAGTACCAGGTATTTGTCTCTGAGTCTGGTGAAAGTTTGAGATAAAGATGCTTTGAATTAGATCAGAGAATCGGATCAAAATTGACTATGAATCGAATCGTTCAAACCGCTCGTTGTGTCCTACCACAAACGTTCACGTCTTCTAACGTAGAGGTCCGTCCTCCTGCTGGTGCCGCCTGTAACCTGAGCAGGGCCTAAACTTTAGGCTTGGTTGGTCCTGATGAATCATGAAGCAAGTCTTTACATGTGTAGTTTCCTCCACACATGGTTTTTCTTGTTAGTCTTCCATTCATGACTTCAAAGGATCAGTTTCACTGATTTGCTGATTACTTAACTTTACACAACAAACCAACATTCTGCCTCTGCTTGTTTCACAGATGCTAATCTTTTCTCAGTGAAGTTCACATGTCGTCATGATAGAAACATGCTCCAACTTTTCCTTTTAGTCTCCACTCCTTCTGACCTGTTTTCTGGTGGTTATTTGGTGAGATTAGTCGGGCAGATTATCGGGGATCGTTTACATCTGGGACCAAAGTGTCAATTGAAGAGACGAGAGCAAGTCATGCCTTTGTCATGCTGCAAAAGGGAAACTGGCCTCCACCACACATCCAGCATGACTCATTCAAACCATGGGACCGTATTTGTTGTGCAGTTCATAAAAGAATGAAATGATATTTTGCTCTTTATAATTGTTGTACGTGGGCGGGTAGTTAAAATAAACCAGATCTCAAACTGGTTCTGAAGTGGTTAACCTTTGAACGTAAGGAATAAACGAAGCTGTGGAACATGACTGTATCAGAGAACTGGACTGAGTGAGTGTGACATCCATAGAAAATGGTTCATTTCCAGCTGAAAAAGTCAATTCAGTCGCCATTTTTTCACAATACGGACGCCGCCATCTTGGAGCCAGTAATGCGTGATTGGTCCGAGTCAGAATGAGTCATTTTTTGTAACAGAGGTGTCAAATTGTTGTGTTACCGTATTTTCCAGAGTAAAAAATGTCTAATCAAGAAGAAGAAAACCATACATAAGTCGCTCTGGTGAATAATTTGCGCTTTTGGGAGAAAAGTCTGACGTTTTAGAGCAAATCTGCCAAGTCCAGCTTAGCTAAAAAATAAATAATAACAACAATACTAATATTTGATATGTATAAGAAAAATATCAAAGTTTAATAGGAAAACAATCAGATTTTCTTCCATGTTTGTTTTGGACGACACTTCTTCTGTCGCTGTCATACTTGCAACTCAGATGCAGCGCCCTCTAGTGGTTGTTAGAGGAAACGACTGCAAAAGGACAACCAGTGTTTACTGGGAAAATAACAAATATATGAGCCTATTTATATCTGAAAAAAACCCAAAACAAATGAGTCACTCCTGAGTATAAGTCATACCCCTGGCTAAACTATGAAAAAACTGTGATTTATACTCCAGAAAATACGAAAATACGATTAAGTAACTACAGACAAATTGCCGCATTATTATTTTTTTAATTAAATCGCGTTAATGTCTTTTTTAATAATTATTGTTGAGTTCTCGCATATAAAAAATAAATGCCTCTTACATTACTCATGTCTTGGTGTCTATGTACTGGTGCTGTGATGTCATCAATGTGCGACTTTGTAGTTTTTAACTGAACTTGCCCAACACAACGCCACAACTATAGTCTATTATGTAAGCCGGGATAATGCCAGATTAGTGCTCGTTATCATAAATTAACGGGGTACTTGATCGCATGGGACGACGTACTGTACAAAGACGTTTGTCAAAATATGTTATGCATCAACAAAAAGTTTGTGGTTAAAGTTTTTTTGAATTGTAAGAAAAGCGTTTCCTACTGTTTTATTTGTTAATTTTGACCTATCTGAACGTGATAGTTTTTTCC
>NC_050532.1:27320787-27385395 GCF_002922805.2 Oryzias melastigma | reverse complement strand
AAATGTCATGAATTTAAATGAAAATAAAAAAAATGAAGCTTTTCACAGCAATAAATTACAGGTCATGATTAATTAATCGGACAAAAACATAAATCGCATGACATCACTAGTTTTTATACCAACCACTCTCGTCAATCAGGGACCAATTGAAAGCGGGCTGCATGAAATCTAACATTTTGAGCGTTGGACGTGGGGGGCCAGCAGGCTCCACCTACTTTTAGTGAGGCATCTGATTAGTCAATTTATAATTTCTATCACTGAAAAGTTATTAAAAAATATCAAAGAAGATGTGAAAAATTTATCAGATCCAGAATGGTTATTGTGACCAGTGTTGGGTAAGTTACTTTAAAAAAACTAATTGATTACTTTACTTTAGTTACTGGATGCAATTGTAATGAAATGAATTTATTTATTACTTATTTTAAAATGTAATTCGTTACTTTACTTTTTTTCCGGTCGTGTACAAATTCTCAAGGTAAACACAGTTAGCATCCACTAGATCCTCTTGTCTTTCATTCAAATAGTTTTTAAATCAATGTCCTCGTGCGAACTATGAACATGGTTTAAGACATAACCTGACTTCATTAGAGATCAGATGGCAGAGTGGAAAATGACCCAAAGTTCAAACGCATGTGGTCTATGCCACTGATCAAAGAGATATGGGAAAAAAACAGTTACACCTAAAGACTTACATTAAATCTGAAACTACGTCTATTGAAAACATACATGACTGTTTAATGCCTCCAGCAGTTTCTTTCTCCTCCTCAAATGGAGAAAGTAATTCGGACGTTAGGGGGCGGGGCTAGAGCTGGTGGTTCTAGCTCTTCACTAAAAATCATCATATTCAGCTTCCAAGTTCCTCTTCAGGTTGTTTTATTGCTTCATAATAATCAAAAATATAAAATTATGTACAAAATGAATTTTGGGACAGGAGAGCGAACTCCTCCTAATGGAGGAGTGCTAACAAGAACACGCGCACTCCTTATGCAGCTGCAGGTGTTGTAAACTTTCGCCCTTCCCTTTGACCGATCCCGACTCTGCAGTAGCGTGCGGGCGCCACGCAAATGTGCTGGTTGGGTTTTTCCTTTTTTTTTTCTCCGTTTTATTTAACCGAGAGAAAATGTCAGAGCCTACAAAACCAAAGTAACGGACTAACGAGGGTTTCTGTAGTCCAGTAATTGTAATTAATTACCAACATTTGAACTGTAATTCATTGCTGATAAAAGTAATTGCATTACAGTAAGTCGTTACTTTGTAATCCGTTACACCCAACACTGATTGTGACCAATAGGATGACTGCGTACCAGCTGTTTATTTTGGCTTCTTGGAACACCAGGGGGGAGTGGCCACTCAGTCCAGAGGCATCTGATTGGTCAGTTTATAACTTGCATTAAAGAAAACACCTTAAAAAAATGGATTAGAAAGAAGATGCTAAGATGGAAGCATCAGAGCAAGAAGGATTATTCTGACGAATACAATGACTGAGAAATACCTGTCTGTTTCTCAATGGAAGTCTATGGGACTTTGGCCTTCTTGCAGGTACTTCCTGTTTGGAGCACAAAAGGGGAGGGGTTTAGTCCAGTTCTTATACAGTCAATGAGACCAAATCTTTGGACTTAAAGATTGTGAAACTTTTGGTGAAAAATGAAGTTGATTAGTTCAGAGTAGCATCCGTTTTTTTGTCTTTTTCATCGTTTAAAAAATATCACTTTTCCATTGACGGCTGTGGAAAAGTTAAATGCTTCTGGCTGTGGATCTATTAAAAAACAAGAACCAAAGCAGGTGGGACAAAGACTGAATTCAGATCGCTTCCCTGTCCCTACATCTCTCCAAGCAGAGAGATATGGAAAGAATACTGTCTTCAAATTCGGGCGTTACTATCACTCGATGATATCATCAACAGTTGCTGGTCATCTATGTTGGCGTGTAGCTGATAGTGCTCAGAAAATACACATCATTGGCTTTATAACTTTAAAAGTCAATACTTGTATTTGAATGTAAACTGTGATTCAGAACACACTCACGGGAAGAAATGTTTCCGCTTCAGGCGGCGGGATACCCAGCCCTAAGTCACTATGACTCCTTTTAAAAATTCGGTTTGGCCAAAGACAAACGATCCATGTGTCGAATCATTTTGGTTAATTGTTTTGACTACAAACCACACATGCATGAAGACCTGAAGTTCTCAACATGCCTGGTGACACTGACGCCACACGTGTTGCATAACTCTAGCAGCTATTTTGATCTGGCCCGAATACCTGGTACTGGAAACCTAACCCAAGTTGAAGACATACTTTCATATTGGCTGGGAAAAGTTTGGTTAGCATAGAACATTTTTCCCAAGCTTGGATGTTTTTTTTCTAAGAGTTTTTTCATTAAAGTACTTTATTGTCTTTTAATAAAAGTGATTTTCTTGTCATCAATTAGTTTCAAACAGATGTGATTCAACATCCGCCTCACGTGTCTTTCAGAGCCAAATACATCAGCACAGAGCTGGGGATGCGAGAGCGGCTGTTCGTCGGGGTCTTGACCTCCAAAAACACCATCAACACTCTGGGTGCTGCTGTGAACCGCACCATAAGCCATCACTTCGACGTTGTGGTCTTCTTCACCGGTCTGCGCAACCGCAAAGTCCCTCACGGCATGTTCGTGGTTTCCCACGGAGACGAGAGGCTGATATGGAACATGTTCCAGACCGTCAAGTACATCTTTGAACATTACATCAACGAGTACGATTGGTTCTACTTCGTCCAAGATGATGCCTACACAGAAGCCGACAGGATCAAAGTCCTGGTGGAGCACTTGAGCATGGATCGGGAACTCTACATGGGGAGGCCCGAGGAGTTCATAGGCGGAGAGACGGAGGGGAAGTACTGCTACGGAGGCTTCGGGTACCTGCTGTCACGCAGCCTGCTGCTCCGACTGCAACCTTTCCTGGAAAACTGCAGGAATGACATCCTGAGCTCCAGACCTGACGAGTGGCTCGGAAGATGCATCATCGATTACACCAGAACCAACTGTGTTGCTGAATACGAGGTTGGTAAAACATGTCTGTTCTGCTGTTCACAGCAAGAAGGAAAGTCTGTAGATCAGAAACCAACAGGACCCTCGCGTTCAGATAGAGAACATCCAGAGATGGACATGATCCAGCCCCACACCAGCACTTTTGAAACAGTTCTGTAGCCTAAATGGTTCTCAAACCAGTGCTTCAAAACTAAAAACAAAACAATGACAGTTTTCCCCAAAAGCCTTCAAGTTTCAATGTTCCTAAGATGTTTTATTTCATGCTTTCTAGTCTGCATTGCATCTGTTTTCACACATGCTAAAGTAAACATTTCACCCTCATCACCATGACAACGGTTTCTTTTTCCAGAGCATTGCAGACTTCACTCTGATCTAACAAGTCAAGTTGAGACAAACTTTTGCTTCAGCATTTTGACTGAAGCTCCGCCCACCCTAATAGCCTCGCCTATTCTTATATGAGCCCGCCCACAGTTGTTAGAAAGGTTTAATGATTGGCTAGAATTGTACAGCAATATTGAATAGAATACAAAAATGAAAAGCTCTGAAATCCATGTTTTTCTATGGTACAGTTTGAAAGACGCCTAGATGTGAATGTGCTCTCTGCATTTGACCCATCCCCTGGGGGAGAGGTGAACTGCAGACACAGCTGCACTTGGAAACCATTTGGTGGTCTAACCCCCTAATCCAATCCTTAATGTTGAGTGAGAGTCTTTGGTATGACTCGGCTGGGACTTGAACTCACGACCTTCTAGTCGCAGGGTGGACACTCTACCACCAGGCCCCTGATCTAGTAAATTGGGTTTTCTGTTAACCTAGGGGGCGGTTCTGGTTGCCCAGACTCTTCCTTAATTAAAGGGCCGGTTCTCACTTAGTTACATCACAATGTGAGGACCGGCTCGTTTTCATGGGTTGGGAGGGGCTGGTGCTCAGAGTACAGGTTTTTAGTGGAATGCTCAGAAATAAATGCGTAAATTGATCAAAATACTCCTTTGAGATTGTTTGTAGTGAGGAATAAACTTTATATTACACTCAAAAAGTGGATTTTCGCATAATAGGTCCTTTAAGAACCAGCATGAGTTCTGGGAACGACTGATACAGTCGTCCATCGATAAGTTGATGATGTCTTGATTCTTTCATTCATTCACATGACCAGAGAAAATGCATTTTTGTGAATCTGTGAAACGATTATTTTAAAAGTCAACTCATTACAGATTATTATTTCAATTAGTCGATTAATCGGATCATTCGTAAACTGGATGTAAAACACACGTTAACCAGATATTGACTTGGCCACTTTTCTTCCTTATGTTTCTCACTTTCATGTTCTGTTAGCGTGTTGTTTTGGTACCTGAGTCATCCTAGAACTTCTTGTGACATCACTACTGACCCGGATTAGCACTACTACGCATGTATGTCAAGGACAATAGCGGACATTAGAAAGTGTGCTCTTTAGTTTTAAGATAAAAAAAAAAAAAAAAGATTAATCGACTCTTAAATGAGTCTTTGAGTATTTAGATAGTTGTGACTAATCGCGTCAGCCCTAATCTGTTGGTAGATCTGGTGAATGAACAGATCATTTGAAGAGTTTAGGTCACAAAGTTTACTGAAACACTTGAAGACTGTCATCAGAACATCTGTAGGACAGGTTGTCTTTAGCAGAGATCCCACTTCGCCTGCAGGGAAGCACTTCAAACTGACAGACAGCCAGAGGACTAATTACAACGCTAGCAAAGGGATGGTATTCATATTACAGACTAGCGGGCTAATGCCCTTTAACTTTCTGCAGCCTAAGGAGCAAGTGGAATAGGTTAACGGGCGCAGAGACCACAGCAGGGAGTTCAGCTTAGGTTCAATGTTGTGAAAATCCCCTGTGGGTCAACACGCTCTGCTCCTATAATGTCATTAGTGTTTAGGGTCAAACTGGCTTTGTCTCAGTGCTTTTCAGGTGCTTGTCATTCAGCAGTTTCCTGTTGTAGTCTCTATTCAGAAGCCAGGACTTTGGCTCCTCACCCCCCCCCCCCCATTCCCTCCTCTTGGCTTCAATCCAAACCTGGAAACCATCTTGTTACACTGCTGAGAGTGAGTTACTGGCTATCTGAAGTGCCCCGAGCCAGAGGGTCTCCAGCAGAGTCCCTTTGATAAGGGACGGAGGCCGGGGTGAGTTAACAGGCCTGGGATGGAGACGAAAACAGCTCCAGCATGAAGCTGAACGTCTTTTTCTCCTTGTTACAAGGGAGTATTGAAGGCAATTAGGCAGGGACAATGCTTGACTAAGTGTTCAGCTACAGGCTGTAAGCTGTTGCCAGACATTTGTAATGGAGTGGCTTCACTTCTTTGTTTAGCCGAGTCCCTATTCTTTGTTCTTTTAATAGCCTCATCAGATTGGGTTCACTTTTTTTAATCACTCAAGCTCTTTATGTCGTTACTCGCTTAAATGAGATCCCGTTTCCTCCACCAGCTTTAGTTTTAAAATAAAATCCAGATGCAAAGCTATGCATGAAACTGTTCGCCATGGTTAAAGGGGTTATGGTTAACCGTGGCGCGCTGGAGATGGCAGGAATGCAGATTTTTGAGGAAAAATGCAGCACAACAAGCGAGCCGGGAATAGCATCGGACACGTTGCCATCACACCTCGTGAAAGGCCCGTCTGTTTCTTTTTCAGGGACTCCAGTACCATCATTATGAGCTGGGAAAAAACTCGGATCCCAGCAAAGAACAGAGTGAAGAGTTTAGGAGCGCCCTGACCGTCCATCCGGTGTCAGACCCCGAACAAATGTACCGGCTGCACAGATACTTCTCTGAGATTGAACTCCAGAGGACCTACGATGAGATTGCTAAGCTGCAGGTAAGCAGATTTCCCGGAGTCACCAATCTGACGTGGATCAGTCAGAAAGACGACCTTTGCTTCTCAGTGTTTCCTCCTGGCACAAAATGACTAAAATCTTCTGTTTTCACAGGCGGAGATAAAGAACGTGAGCGTGGATGCTTTCGAGGGCAATCGAAGTGCCCAGTGGCCTGTAGGGGTCAGTCCACCGTTTGAGCCCAAATCTCGGTTCGAAGTTCTGAAATGGGAGTATTTCACAGAGGAGGAGATCTATTCGTGTGTCGACGAGGCCCCTAAGTGTGAGCTACGAGGCATCGATAAGCTGGATGTGGCAGACGTCATAGAGACCGCCGTGCAGGAGCTCAACAACAAGTACATGCCCACTCTACACTTTAAGAAGCAGCAGCTGATTAATGGCTACAGGCGGTTTGACCCCACGAGGGGCATGGAGTACACCTTAGACCTCCAGCTGGAGGTGGTTAATCAGAAAGGCCACAGCAGGTCCATCACCAAGAGGGTCCACCTGGTGCGACCTTTAAGCCTAATAGAGATCATTCCCATGCCCTACGTGACCGAAGCCACCAGGGTTCACGTCATTATACCCCTGACCCTGGAAGACCGGAGCTTTGTCACCCGTTTCCTTGAAGTCTTTGCCTCCAACGCTTTTGAGACCAGTGAGAATGCGGTCCTGACCTTCTTGTTCATTTATGACCCGGTGGAAGCTCAACACGTGAGCCAAAACGACATCTTTGCCGGTGTGAAGGCTCAGATAAACACCTACGAGCGCAAATTCCCTGCAGTGAAGATTCCCTGGATCAGTGTCAAGACGGAAACGCCGGCTCCCATCAAATTCATGGACATCATCTCTAAGAAACACCCCGTAGACACCTTGTTTTTCCTTGCTCAGGTCAGCACCAACATCAACGCGGAGTTTCTGAACCGCTGTCGCATGAACTCCATCAACAACTGGCAGGTCTTCTTCCCGATCCACTTCCAGGAGTTTAACGCTGACGTGGCCTACCACAACCAGCCCCGCCCGGCCACCGTGGACCTGGTCAAAGACGCGGGACACTTTGACCGCAGGTCGTTTGACGAAGCGTGCTTCTACAACTCGGACTACATGGCGACTCGCTCCCGCATGGTGGCAGACGTCCAGGAGAACGAAGACCTTCTAGAAGGTCTGGACATCTACGAAATGTTTGTGAAGTATTCCGGTCTGCACGTGTTCAGGGCGGTCGAGCCGGCGCTGCACCAGCAGTACCGCTACCAGCCCTGCAACCCCAAACTTAGCGAGGAAATCTATCACAGATGCGTTCAGAGCAACCTGGAAGGCCTCGGATCTCGATCCCAGCTCGCCATGCTGCTGTTTGAGAAAGAGCGCGGAAACAGCACCTGACCGGGCCGAGCGAAACTTCAGGAGACGAGTGTCGTAGCTCTGAGGAAGGACTGAACCCTCCCCAGATGCAGCCCGTCCGTGGCTGGGGGAGTGGTCTCCATCCTCCTGGGGAAACCAGGGCTGTTGAGTTCGCTTGACGCCATGGCGGCTGGTTTTGGTAAAGCGATAGATCAGCTTTTCTACTTTCTGAAACCAAATGATTCTATACTTTGCTACAAACTAACACCTACGTAGAGCCGATTTTGACCACTAGAGGACATTTATTTTTAATGACACAATATTTTATTGTAGTTTCTTAGAATTTGTTGAACAATCTCATCTGAGGATGCAGGTGAAGACGCTCCTGCAGACAGAAGTTGGTCGGTTGGAGATGAATCGGTTAACTCGGTCATGCCTTTGTTCTGCTGCTAAAAGGAACCGATCGTCTTTCATAAGCAGAGAAGAGTCGGGGGAATATGCCCCTTGTTCAACTTTGAAGCTGCTGAGATCTTTTACGTGGTACCAACGATCCCAAAGAGGCGTGCGACGAAAAGCTTCCGCGACTTGATGCTTTTCAGGGAGATGGGCGGCTCCGTCCTCGTAGATGTTGCACCTCCATTTGGGGCATTCAAATATTGCACTTTTGATACTCAACTGGTTTGAGTATTTACAAAAGTGTATTTTTTTATACTCCGTGCCTTGTTACAAACTTTTTTATACTTCAACCGTCTGAGAAAAATCCTCGCTTTTGCATTTGACCTGATATTTTTATACATTTCCGGTAGTGTTACACATACATGCACACAGAGAGGGCTGTTTGTAAAGAATGTATGTCTTTCTTATTCTTTTTATAGCTTTCATGGTCACATCTTGATCCGACCATCTCCAGGCTGCCTCAAAGGTGGGCGGAGCTCCGTCGGCTGAACGCCGTTCTTGTAGTTTGGAGTTTCCTTGAAACCTTTTTCACGGTCAAAAGAGAAACAAAGAGGCAGAAACGTGAATAATTGGGGGGGAATGCCTGAAATACTTGCCAAGGTTTGTGCAGAATGGAATCGGCTCAGAAATGTTTCAAGGAAGAAAATAATCAAATGTTTCATTTTTCCAAAGTGCTTTGAATTGCTTTTTTTGCGCCCTTGGTTGAGCTGAAGCGTCTGCTCTCTCCCGTCTGTTGGGAAATCCAGTGGGAGGTCTGTCCTGTCACTGAGTAGTAATGGATGTACAACAGTAAGTTATTAGTGAGTTCTAATGTGCAATATTACAGCTCGGTTTGTTATTTTTCCAGGACTTTTAATGTCCAAACATTTCCCTGGAGTGCAGGAGCGTTCATATCGCAGTACTGTTTGTGACTCATACTTTCTGTTTGATGCAAAGTTAAAAACACTGTAATTTCTCTGACAAGACGTTTTCAATGCTGTCAGGAGACGCTTGTGCTCCTCAGACTTACTTTGAAGTACATAAACCCGGAGCGAGTCCTTCTATTTAACTGTAATTGGATTTAATATATATGTTGGAACATTGGCGGTTCTTCTGCAGTGTTTCTGCTCCACTTCTTTACCAACGCATCTCTTTTTTTAACCAGAAAGGAGAGCAGTCGTGACGGCGCACCGTTTGTGTGAATGTTGATTAATAATATGCAAAGTTGGAAACGTAGTCTTCCAAAGAAGTCACTGTGAACGAGCTGAGTTACAAAATGAAGTTGTTTTTTTTTTTTTTTTGCCTTGGGTCCACATGAGAGGCCTGAGGTTGTGGGTGGAGCGTGGTTATCCTGTTGTTAACACGGCCACCATCGCTGAGCGAAGGCTCCTTAGTGTTTTCGTCCATAATTTATTTGTCTGTGGGATCTGTTCAAACGGTTCTGCAGCAAATTCTGCTTTAAGATGCTTTTAAAATCGAACACATTTTGTGATTTTTCTTTTTTAATCCAATGATGAACTGAACAAAAGTATCAGGTACTTTAAGAGCTCCAGGTTTGGACGTTTGAGCCCAATAGTTTACATTGTTTTATGCACATGGGTACTCAGAAAAACCAAAGTAGTACGTTTTAGCTGATGCACATGATCGATTGCTGTAATTCTCAATAAACTGTGAATTATTGTATTTTTTTGAATTAAAGAATATTTGAGTATTTCCCGTCTTTGTTTCTTGGTTGTCAGTGGAAGTTTACGTTTGAGCGGCTCAAGTCTACGACTGGGAGTCACTGGGTACTCACGATACGATAACATGGCTCACGATATCGATGATATTGCGATAAATCATCTCTAATAAATATTAGAGAGTCCCATTAGTGCCATTAAATTGAGTGTTAACAATAGTGAACATGAACAGCAGTGTCACTGTTTAGTGCAAAATAATACCGAAAAAAACAGAATGAGTAGCCAGTCTTGCAACGTGACAAGTATTGACACCAAGTCAAGTCTTGAAACACGCCCCTCTATGCACCTCCAAAGGAACGTCTGACCAAAGGGCATTTTAGAACATATCCATATAACATTTTACAGCCTCTTTAAGCAAAAATAAAATATCGATACTTTATGCATATCTGTCGAGAATTCATCGCAGGACTAAATGTTGCGATTCATCACAATATCACTCTATTTTTGCACAACCCAAACTGATGTTTTTTGAGCAAAAAGTGGATTTTCAAAGTTAGATCTGTGTCTGTTCTTGGAAACTCGACATTCCTGCTGGTGTCGGAGTCGAGGTATTCCTGATGTCTGGGTTGGGAAGAAACGGGGAAAATGTTGCAACCTTAATTACAGCTGTAGTTATTTCAAGGCTGGATGTGCAGTGCCTGCAGGCATGATGTAAAACCACATAACTACAGAGCAGCTGGGATTTAAATGTAAGCCATTATTTTGTACTTCGTTTTATGTTCGATCCCAGAACTTTCTCCTCCCTCACCAGAACAGACTGAGCCCAGAAGACGCTGCCGCTCTGAAAGTCTATTTTCATTTTTCTCCCGTTTCATTTTTACAAACTTGGGATCGCATGCAGACTCTGAGGAATCTATTTCTTTTTTTAATAATGTTGCATTCCCACAATCATCCAGTGAGAGGCAATAAAGTCATTTTTATCTGCGTTGGTTTTTTCCACCCTGAAGTTGACTGGATTTAACGGTCACTTTTTCTGACAAAAACACGTCTGATTCCCCCTGAAAAAGCAGAACTCTGCCTTCCACGACAGTTTTGTAGAAAACTTCAATAAATCTCTGTAAGATGGAAACTCTGAGCCGCCATCTGCTGCATGGCTCCTGCAGGAGCACCCGGCCTTTTGTCTCTCACACAGAGGTAACCAGGAGGAGTTTGAAGGAGTCATTGTCAGCAGGATAAAGGGCCTTTTCACGCCGCTCCAGCCTCCCAAAGCAAAGTCTGCAGTCATATTTCAGTCCTGTGTGGCTTCTCCAGGGATAACTGCAATTATTGATGACAGAGGAGAAGATTGTTATGCATGGGCTGTGCAGGATGCCATCAGAGACTGATTGAAAACCTTTTGAAAATGTCAAAGTGACACATGATTATGAATATTAAACAGCCGTGTACTGCCCGTGATTACTTGAACGGCGGAGGGGATTTGACAGACGGAGGCCGTCGGCTCGCCGTGATGCATGGAGAACCGCAGGAACCCAACAGAACAATCAAAAGGAAAAGTGTCACTCGCTTTTATTGTAGATGAAATATTTCTGCATCACACGTGTGCAGAAAATGTCACATTTTTGGCCAAGAAGACTCCGGCGTGTCTAGACTGCAGAGATAATCTGTTTTCTGATCTCACATTGAAAATCTTTATCGAGATTAAAAGCAGAATTTCAGAGTTGTGGCATCTCTATGACGAGCTGAGCTGACATTTGCTTTGCTCCAACAGGTGGGTGAATGTTGCTTTAGCACACGAGTCAAAGTCGAGGCCCGGGGGCCGGATCCGGCCCTCCAGATCATTTTATGTTATTGTTATGAATGACCTGACATTATCCTGCGCTGATTTCTAACTTGTATAATTTTGACAACATATTGAAAATTATTTAAGGTTTAAGTTGATTTATTCTGGAATAATATTCCTGCCTTTTTATTATTCATAATTATGTTAAAAAGTTACATTTTTAAAGTTTTAACAATTAGCATTATGCTAGCTTTTGGACTATTTTGGTACTTACTGAGATTGTTTACGCTATTTTGGAGTTTAGCTGATATTTACATGCTAGCTGTTTTGTCTAATTTCGGCTTTTTTCAGTTTTTTAGGATATTTTTGGAAGTTTAGCCATTTTTTTCAGCTACATGTTAGCTGCTTTGGTTTTTTTTTTTTTTTTTAGCAAATTTGGCACTTAGCTAATATTTTAGCTGGCTATCAGCATCGTGTATTTAACTATCAATTTCAGCATCTTCAGCGGCCAAATTCAGCTTCCAGCATCACACTAGCATTATCACAGGTAATGCTATATGTTTATTTAATAATTATGTTAAAAAGTTACGGTTTTAAAGTTTTAAAAATGTAGTTTTAGAGTGCTCAATAAATGTTTATCCTGTTCGCCCGCGACCTAAGATGTGTTTTGGATTTTGGCCCCCCTGTGCGATCCATTCTAACACCCCTTTAGCATTAAACCAAAAAATCCTAATTTCTGACTAAGAAAAAAGCAGTCGCATTACTTTGATTCTAATTACAAAGAACACAGAAACTTTGTAGTTAAACTGTTTGGGTCAAGTTAGAGAGTTTAGAGCTAAATATTTAAGATTTACTGAAGTTCTGCTGTCAAATCATGATGCCAATGTTTGTCTTTTTGTCTCTTTAATCTTTCAAAGATTAAGAAGTTTTCTACAAACCCATTTAGTTAAATGCTAAAAATAAGAAACGGATAAAAAGTCATTAAAGACGCAGAGACGCCGTTTTTCCACACAGGTAGTTTTATGACCTTTCACACAAATCCCTCTTCCAGAAAATCCTCTTCAGTGCAGCCAAACATAAACTTTCTTTAGTTGGAACTTATGTTCAACTAACACAAAGATCTAAAGCCTCTCTACAAACCCATTCAGTTCTATACAGAAACAATAACTTGATGCCAGCATGAAGAACAGAGGCACTAAAAGACATGAAATGTACAATCGGACAGTTTCTACATTCAGCTGATTCCTCGGGTCGGGTCAAAGGGTCACGCTCGGAACAGAGTTTCTCCATTTAGAGACATTTTTTAAAAACAAAATCAAGAAACCTTAAATTGTGCGAAAGCTCAGCTCTGATTTAAAGCCAGACCATAATTCAGGGAGCAGAAGGTTTTGAGGCTTCAGGACAAACCGCCACGCTCACAGCTGAGCCTCGGAGGCCGTCCCTGAACGCTGCTGCCGGCGTGAAGCTCCGCCCTGCAGCGCCGCCGATAAACCAAGCTGCTGCGCGACATGAGCGAGCGTCCCGATGTTCTCCAGACAGAATCGTTCCTGACCTTCAAGGGAAAGTTCTGAGCACCTTTGAGGCGGAGTCTTACCTGCAGCAGGTGAGCAAAGAACCAGGATGTTGACTAACGGACGTGCTGCAGAGCCGCCGCTCATGGTGGACATGAAGGAGAGTGTTTGGAAAAAGAAACCATCTAATGCAGATATAAGTAGATGAATGATAAGATGGATCGGACCTTCACTGGTGAGTTTATTCATGCTTGATTTTTATTAAATATTTCCCACTCTTCTCTGCAATTCTCAGTCCCTTAAGTGTTTAAGATGAAAGTCTTGAACTATTTTGTAACTGTGATTTGTGTTTCTGTGTCTTCAGACAGTGGAGAACTGCATCTATGTGCTGTCGTGGCTCAGACATAAATCTGCAGCTGAAACGGTTCAGATTAGTGATCTGCAGATCTTCGTGATCTTAAAAGACGATCAGTCAACATCAATGAAGACTGGTTCTGAAACACTTGTACATTTTTAGATCTAATCTTAAATCTTTAGTGCCTTATCTCGAACTCCTGGCCTCAAAGTTCACAGTTTTGGTTGTTCGGATGTTCCATCACCTCTTATTCTTGGAGGAAAAGTTTTCAGTTTAGAAGAAGCTCAAAGTCACACAAACAGAAGACATTTGGAGGTTTGTCAACCAAAACAGTGAATATTAGTTTCTTCTAAAGAAGAACAATCTAAAAATAGTAAATCATTCACAGAAAAACCAAACCCATTTACTCTGTGTTCAGATTTTCAGGTCCTTTTATCTCTCTAACCCCCCCCCCACACCTGTTTGAAGGTCATCATCTGATTTATTTTCTGTAAAGTACCAGATCACGTCTGAAATGTCCGTTCTGAAAACATTCACGCTGCTTTTTAAACAAAATGATTTCATAGTTTTAGATCAGAGATAAGCAACTTCTTGCATCTTTTCCAACATGTTCTAACAAACGTGGACACACCTGAACCAGGTGATCAGTCTCTAATAAACTCTACCAGTATCTTCACCAGGCCTGCATTCAGCAAACAATAGTTCCAACTAAGCTAAGAGAAGATTCTGAGGGAGTCTTCTCATCCTGGATCCCTTCCACCACAAGGAACACATTTATTACAAGTAAAGCATCAAAGTAAAGTTTATAGTGAGATGATTGAAACTAAAACCTGGTGTGGCTGAGACGACCAGAAAACCTGGAAAGAGAAGGAAACATTTGAAGAACACGAACCAAAACAACTGCTAAAGAACCACGCCTGTGATCTGATGAACTGACAGCTGATTGTCATGTGCAACATAACTTAGATGTGAGACTTTAAAAAATATATTAAAAGGAGACACAAAATATAAATTCTTCTGGAAAGTTCTTCCAGAATGTTAGCAGAGTTTCCTAAACTGCTCTAGACTTTAAACTGCAGTTGATCATGAAATAACTGTTCCATCAGCTCCAGCTACAACAACAAAAACTCAACAATGTTCTACCACGGTTGGTTAAAAGATTAACATGAAACATGTTTCAGGACAGAGACAGAACTGCTAGAAAACAGACCAACAGATGGAATCACACAAACACAGCAGGAACTCTGAGGCTATACTGAGCATGTTCACATTAATGTCCAACATTTGAACAGATCTGCTGCATCAAAGTCTGATTCGGTCACAGAAACGTTTACCTAACTCGATCCTGACTCACATTTCTGACTCAAAGAAATCTGAGACTAAAATGAGACGAGTTTGGGAGGAAACGTGATTGGCCAACCAGCCTGACGTCTTTGCTCTGGATCTGGTCTTTTGTTAGATTCTAGAGAAACTGCGTTCAGCTTCTATGCTCCACAGATCTGGAACGGATCTCCAGAAAGCCTTAAACTACGTCCACACCGCCATTGGTGTCATGTTCAAGCCACCCCTTCCAATGAAAAGTCAGTGTGATTAAAACTCCTGAGTTCATTCACCGATATGTACGTTTTTTCATGGGATTCACATTAACAGGTAATGAGGTTGAACCGACCAATCAGGAACTTGGATTTGGTGGTGATGTATGGATGGAGTCCCTTTTGTTGTTACATAATTCACTGTTTGAAAACTGATCATCAAGGAGAAATTAATATTTGTGGTTTGTGTCCAACTGGAATTCTATGACACCAATATGTCCGAACTTAACTACTAAAAACTTTCTGTTTTATCTAGTTCCCTGGATTTACAAAGCAATTTGGAGAACTTTACTTTTGTTTTCTAAACCTTGATATGACTTCACTGATTTAACGTAGTAAAGATCGAATCAATACGAAGATTTCACGTTGATTTGTGACTCCAGTGTTTTCTGGTGATGAAAAATTACATTTAAACATTTTTTTTTCCGCAAAACTTGTTCGACCACTAATCTCATGAGCACGATGCATGATAGTTTTTTTCACAAAGACTTCTGGGAAATTTCTAGCATAATGGATATTGGAATTGTAGATTCGGACAGCACTACAACATGGCAAACACACTATATATTGCACTATGTAGTGAATAGGGAGGGAATTCGGACATAAATCAAGTCTTCCAAATATTGGAATAGAGCTGTGAAAGATAAAACCCTGAAGCAAGATTCAGCAGATCTGACATTTCACACCAAACCTCATCCAAGTGTAGGATAAGTTTGGGTAAACAGTAAAAAAAATGAAGAAAAAGAAGAAGAAGCCCCTTCCTGCTGGTACAGTGTGAAGATAATTGGCCAAGAATAGGTAAACAAAATCAGTTTCTTAAAATCCAGGTTAAAACCCTAAAGTTTGTCATCTGCCTTTGATCAGTTTTCATTCAAAGGTTTAAGTCCAAACTGTTCCTTTGACTCATTCTAACTAATTTTCTCTTTTAATGATCCTTCCTTAAATATTTCTGTTTCATGTTTTATGTAAAAAACTTTGAACTGCACATGAAATGTGTTCTAAACTGGGGGAAATGTCTATAACCTGTCAAAACCTTTAATGACACGCTAATACACACAAGTTTTAGATGTTTTTGAATAAATCCTTCCTTAATGGTCATTTTTATCATTTCTGAGTTTGCAGCAAACCAGAAATTTTCCTTGGTGAGGAAAGAACATTCATGGATTCAGTACTTCACAAAATCCTGGTGAAATTTGAGATAAAACACAATTTCACTTCCATGTAACAAAACAAACGTGATCTTACAGGATAAATTACTGGTAAATCCTCTTAAATATCTGATATTTCATTTTCCATTTGTGCTTTCAGACGTTTCATGTTTAATCTAACCTTTATTCATTTCCTGCAGCCTCTGATACAATATCTACATCACAGTCTTTCAGATGGAATGAAGAAAGCTCATCCGATTCCTGACGGGATTCCTTCTCGTGGAAAAGTTGGGCTGACCTGCGTCACGCTAGCGTGCTCAAAAGCTTCAGATGGCGGGCGAGCGCTGTGAGGAGCTGCTGGGGTTCAGACTGGAAAAGGAAACATCGTTCTACGGCTTATTGCTTATGTCAGCTGTAAGCACAAAGAGGGCGGATGGTCGGCAGAAACGAGCAGAGGAGGAACACCTGAAAACAAAATACTCCGTGTTCTGTAGAAAACAGAAGAGTCCCACCACGCTGCAGGAATGTGCTAATACTTGGCAGTCTGTCGTCTCAGAAAGTCCGTTAACAGCAGTTGCTACAATCGTGTTTTCATATAAAAACTGTATAAATAACTGAGCTTACATAAGTCAAACTAATCTCAAACAACAATCAAACAGAAAAAGTTCTCCAGTTTATGTACAGGTACACTGCTACTCTCTAACACTTTCACCACAAACCGGACAAACTGTATCGTGTGGATGGTCGACCCGGAGCGCCAACGCCATGTTTTACCTGCCTCCCTTCAAACGGTGTTACAAGAATACAGCAATAAGGTTTGCGTACTGAAGTACCATCATGTCGTGTACGATATAGAACATACAGATAATAGCGTCTTTAAATAATTACAGAATTCATCAGGTGTGATGGTTTGTTGTGGGACTTAAAACTGCCGATATATACATGTAAAAAAATAAAAACTCAAACGGATGAATAAATCCCTCTTTCCTTGTTTGTAGAACAAGCCGGATCATGCAGTCCTCCTCTTCAAAAAAAAGGTGAAACAAACTGGCCTTGTAGTCTCTAAGTGCCCAAAACGCAAAAGTTGAGGTTCCGTCCAGACGGAAATGGAAAAAGGAAAGTCCAATTTGTGCCTACGTACTGTTCAAGTGATAGCAGCGCAAGTTTGGTGTTCGACTTTGGCCGTAGCTTTTCCCTGGTGACAGCAAAGGAATGCCGGGAATGCTGGGGGCTCGGATACGGATCTGGCCACAGACAGGTCTTATCTTTTGCTGTCACCAGGACAGAAAACAATGGTTTGTTTTAGCAAGCGAAGTCCTCAAACACCCCGTGGTGCCCGGCGCGATGGTGGTGGGGGTGCAGGTGGTGGTGGTTGGGGAGGATGGCGTTGGCGTAGGCGCCTTCTGGGTGACTCCTCGCTGTGTCGTTGGGCTCCTGTTGAACGAAGAACAAAACACTGGTGAGAATAACTCAGTGGTCACAAGGTGACTGGATTCTGTCGCAAGACGCTTTTTCATTCAAATATGGACCAAAGAATGTGAATTTTTTGGGGAGAAAGAAACTTTTTGTCACAAACAGGAAGACAGCTGGTTCCATGTGCAGCAGCTAAAAGTCCACAAAGATGAATCAAGGTCAGACAGGCAGAGGTCAATTAGGAACATCCAAGTAGAGATGTCAGAGTCCAGGTGAGGGTCAGGGCAGGCGGCAGGCAATCAGAGAATAAAGCTGCGTCAGAAACAGAAGATCCAGTCCAGAACGCTCGGTAACGCAGGAAGGATGGCACAAACGATACTTCTCCGCCCACAATCTTCTCTCACACAGTAAATGGTTTGTTTATATGAAGAACCAAAAACCAAGTAGTCAAAAATGAGCTGCTGGATGACCTCCCCTGTTGTTTTTGTTGTTAGCTTTGGAATCGCTCACCTGAATTATGCGGCCCATTCTAAACCGGACCGTACCACTCAGTGGAAACGAGGCTTTTACTTGTGTGCCTCGTACAGGTTTGTCAATATTTTGTTCTTGGACATTCCGTATCCACCCATAAGGAGATTTAGGAATAATGCTGGTTCACTCTGGACGCCAAAGTGAAGCGGAGTGCGCTCGGCGTCCGCTCTCTCTGGCCATTCACACTAGACGGGCATTTTTCCGGACGTTTCTCCTAAAGCTTTTCTTTGTTTTTCCATCGTACGTAAATTAATAACCTAAAAGTATTATTTCTGCTAAAAAGAAGCGAGTAGTTAGTCTTCCCACACTTCTTTCATGTATCTGCTGTTGGGACACACAGAGAGAAGTGTGTGTTGTGTGTTTATTTTCATCTCTATATTCTGTTTAGAGACAAAAACATGATTGTATTTGTCAATCGTGGTGTTTTATTGTGAAAAATTGGTTATATTTTGAAAATAAAGCGTATTTTCTCACGTATTTTGGACTGCGGAGCGTTCTGCAGACGACCGCGGTGTAGGCCATACCATAGGTTACCAAGGGCGCCGAATGGAAGCACCTCGGTTCCACGCCACGTCCAGGGTGAACCAGGCGTAAACCTTGAACTCCTTTAGACACAGACTGAACTGAGCCGATGTTTTCCCTCCATGTTCTCTCAGAGAACTCTCAAAAATGTAAACTTATAGATTCCTAATAACTTTGAACTGCTGTCCTGATTTGTAGGATAAAAACAGGAGAGGACTTTTTTTAAGTTCTAAACAAAAATGTTTATCCTCAGAACCAGCCGCTGAACCTCCTCAGTCTGTAGGCTGTAAGGATTCAAAAACGTTTGTCTGAAAAGTGTCTTTTAGCTGTAGAACAGATATTAGAACCACAAAAGGAAAAGAAAAACCAACTATATGGAGCATTAAAAGCAGCTGTTTGCTTCAGCCTGACGTTCTAATTGCTCCTCAGACGACATATCTCCATATCGAACACAATGGCTGCGCAGACTTCACAGGAGCACAACGTCCTGATTTCTCCTGTCATGAACAGAGTCTGAATCTGGAGGACGTGCTCTCCTTTTCCGTTAGTCCGGCCGCCGCCGACCGCGACTGTCGAGCATAAAGGAGTGCTTTGGTGCATTTGCAGAAAGGCTGAAAGAACAGATCGGACTGAATGAAGTCAACACGAGTCTGAATATGTGGAGTCACCACAAAAAAGAAAATAAACATGCTGGAATGTTGTTCCCGTCCACAAAACTCGGCTTCATTTGAACATTTCTGAAAAAAAAGGCAGAAAATGTAAATTTCTTTGCTGTGCTTTGAGACACAGTGACAAACAGAAAATGTAAAAAATACTTTGATGTAGAAACTCTGTTAAAACTGAGTCAAATGTGTTTGTGACTGCTGCAATCTTTCTTTTTTTTAGTTTGATAAAATAAGAAACCAATTAGAGCCATTTACACAGCGGAGTTGAAAATTCCTCAGGAAGAAAATGCTCTCCACTGTTCACTTCAGACACGTTCGAAATGAATTTTCATGAGAAAATGTGTGCTAAAAAAAGTTCTGACGGCAACGTGAAGTCAGACGAGGTCCAGCCGGGCGAAAAAAGCAGATTTAAGGAGAAACAGGAGCCGACTTTGTCTGAAGAAACAGAGAAGATTCCAACTCTTTTAAATACGAGCTCAGTTGAAACGCTGGAAAACGATTTTCATTTTGAACCTGATAGTTTGGGAAAATTATCAACTCAAAGGAAAAGAAAAAAATATATATATATTTTATATAAAACACTGACATTATTAACATGTGTTTAAGTGCAACCAGCACAAAAACTGATGGAAATTCCTGTTGGCCACCTGTAATGTGTTCAGCCAAGATGCAGATTGCTGCATTGGTCGCATAAACAACGTACTCTACGTGTAAAATTACGTGTGGACAGTTATTTTCTCTTAAAAAATGATCTTGATGCTAGTTCAGTACATTGGTCACAATTCAGTGAAACAATAAAAAAAACTATCGTGTTAAAGAAGAATATATAGGTTTGTGTGGCTTCATTATTCCTTTAAAAAAGTTTGTGATCAAATTATTTCTTCATTTCCACCAAGAACCAAAACAACACTTTGTATGGAGTTACCGTAAGTGCAATGCACTGCTTTGTCTACTAGGGGGCAGTGTAACTGAGAGTCTGAGCTCAGGAAATGGATGAACAGCTTTAAGTTTAAAAATAAACACCAAAAACATGTAGAGTTGGAAGAGAAAGTAGGGGAACCCCTTGGGAGTACTTGAATTTCTGTACCAAATGGACGTATAATGTTTTTTTTTATTAATCTCAATCTAAACAACAATGGAGAAAAACATTGCTTAGATTACATTCATTTATGTTGAAGTGTTTTTATTGAACACAATCATGTGTCAAGTTAATGAATAAAAGCAATTAATTCAAAAAGGTTCACACGTATATACATATATATATATATATATACAGAGACTTGATGCAGTAAAAAAAAAGTCACTTTACAATGACAAGACATGAGACGAGTCAAGTGTAGTTTTGTGTATTAGTGAAATAAAGCACCACGAGGTATCAATAAGACAATAAGACAATAAATAACTTTTAGAGGCCAACCAATGACTGTATAAGAGAACTGGAATGAGCTAGTATGACGTCACCCATAGAAAACGGTTTACTTCCAGCTCCAACCAAATGAAGTCCATTTTCCACAATATGGATAGCGCCATCTGGAGCCAGACGAGGTTAAGCAGTGATCGGTCCAAGTCGGTCCAAGTCAACCTTTTTTTTTAATCAACATTTCTATGACAACTACTGTGGTTAATCAGGAGTGAACACGCCTTCCACTGAAAGCAGGTTCTGGAGAATCTGTCAAAACGTGGATCGAGACCTGCTGTTTTATTTATCATTATCGATAATAAAGTTCCATCCAGGACCACACCGTTCCTGCTCTTGGTTCTGGTTAGGTCCACTTTACATTTGAGTTGAGCAGAACCAGAACCAGCTTTGCAATGGGGCCAAATCTTTAGACAGTCCTGCTCCGTAACCTGTGAGAAATAATTCATTTACAGTGGAAAAAAGCTGTAACTATATATTCTTCAGTCTTCTGTGTTTTTTTATTATGATTATGCAATTTTTACACAAATTTTAAAAAATTATTCTTACATGAAGCTATAACCTTTATTTAAAAAAAAGAAGTCCGCTGTAATTGAAGGGAATTCTGAACTGGAATTATTATTCAGATGTCAGCCCATCAATCCTATCTGTGATTAGATTAAATGAGATTAAATGAACAAGATGCGAGAGACGAGGCGTTCTGGGATAGAAATCCCTGCATGTGCAAAGGAAAACCCACCTGTGAGCTGTCCCAGTTTGATTCTTTGTAATGTTTGTAGTTGTGTCTGGACAAGGTTACCTTTGTTTTCCTTAAAGCACAATGTTTTTGCAGAATAATAAAATACAAACTTCATCTTAACTGCTTCCCATTTTTTTGATTAAAAAAACAATTTTCTGTGTTTTTATTAATATCCAGATTCTGGTCATGCAGCGAATAAAAACACTGCGTGTGTCAAAGTGCAACGAAAAAGCAAAGTGAGTCACTATTAATAATTAAATGCTTCATCTGCTGAATTTATTAAGTCTGTTAGTGAAACTCTTCTGAGAAACAAATTCAAGGAGTCGGTTAGAGCATAAACAACACTTCTGTACATTATATGATTCACCATAAACAGCACTTCAAGGAAATCTCCTCAAATTAGTTTCCAGTAAATTGATTTAGTTGCATTTTTATCTTTTATTCTAAAGCACTTTTCCTCCTAATCCCTTGAAAAAAGATGCTCCTCTACTTAGCAATTCAAGCAACACAGGCAAATATTGTTCTAAATTCAGATTACAGAACAAAATCAAAACAGATTTGTCCTGAGGCTTTGTTCGTCTCTTACTGTGAAGAAAATGAGGAGAAAAAAACATTCAAATTCCCCAAAAAGCGCGCTCCGCCTTGAAGCCAGATCGCTTTAATCAAATCACACCCAGTTAAGCTTTTCGGAGCAATTTGCTGGAGGTAACTTGTACTTCCACTAATGCAATATTTCCTCACCTCTGAAGTTGTTAGGAGCCCCCCCCCGGAGGAGGCCCGCCTCCCACTTCTAAACGCTGCGTTTGGCGTGTACTACCGCGGAGCCGAGTCTCCCGCCATCTGCCACGCTCTCAGAGTGCATAATAGAATTACAGCACAGCTATGTTTAGATGAAGATAAGAAGTCTGTTGATCGGAAATAACCAGCCTCACAATTACGTTGTGTAATATCAACGTGCGCTCGGAGGGAGATGGAGGCCGGCGCAGCGGCGAGGAGCGGCTAACGGCGGCGTTCTCCTTCCAGAGGAGACGCCGGTCTGCAGACGGAGTCGGGTTTACCTTCGCTTTCATTTCCTCCAGGCTGACGGTGGCCACTGTGCTTTTTGGCGGCTTCTTCTCCTCCTTCTGTGGCCTCAACAGACGCAGGAGGCGGAACTTGATCACCTGGTGTGAAGAGACGAGAAAGGAGACGAGGAAATGTTGAAAATGATTTTGATTTATTCTGGAATATTATTCCTGCCTTTATATTATTCATAATTATGGTAAAAAGTTACAGTTTTATTGTTTTAAAAATGGGCATTCGGATAGCTTTCTGGAATATTTTGGTATTTACCAAGATTTTTTAGGCTATTTTGGAGTTTAGCTAATATTTCAGCTACATACTAGCTGTTTTAACTAACTTAGGCTTTTTGTTAAATAGTTTTTTAGCCCGTTTTGGAGTTTAGTTAATATTTGAGCTACATGCTAGCTGTTTTGGCTGATTTAGGCTTTTTTTCAGTTTTTTTTTTGTTGATATCTTCAAGTTTACCTTCTTTTTAGCTGCATGCTAGCTGTTTTGGCTAACCTCTGTTTTTTTTGTTTTGAGCTAACTTTAATTTTTTTTTAGCTAATATTTTAGCTGGCTGTCAGTTTTCAGCTTTTTCAGCTATCAGCACTAGCATCTTCAGGGGCCAAATTCAGCTTCCAGTATCCATACTAGCATTAACAAAGGCAAAGCTATACAGTATATCTAATTCAGAATTATGTTAAAAAGTTACAGTTTTAAAAATGTAGTTTTAGTATTTATTAAATGTTTTTCTTTTCTGCCACCTTTCCAGGTCTCCTATGTTTGAGTTCTTCCACCAAGATCCCTGACAGATTTCATGTTGAATTCCTGTTGATTTTAAGCTTATCTCATACTAAAATGCTACTGATTTCATACTGATTTTGTGCTTATTTCATTTTTATTTCATACTGACTTCATTCTGAATACCGGCTTATTTCATACTGATTTAATGCGTAATTCATGCCGAATTCCTGCTGATTTCACACTGATTTAGTGCTGAATTCCCGTTGATTTCACACTGATTTCATTTAGAAATCCTACTGATTTCATGCTGAATTCCTGTTGATTTCACACTGATTTAGAATTCCTGCTGAATTCCCGCTGATTTAACACTGATTTCATTTAGAAATCCTACTGATTTCATGCTGAATTCCCATTGTTTTCTCACTGATTTAGAATTCCTGCTGATTTCACACTGATTTAGAATTCCCGCTGATTTCACACTGATTTCATTTAGAAATCCTACTGATTTCATGCTGAATTCCCGTTGATTTCACACTGATTTAGAATTCCTGCTGTTTCACACTGATTTAATGCTGAATTTCCGTTGAATTCACACTGATTTCATTTAGAAATCCTACTGATTTCATGCTGAATTCCTGCTGATTTCACACTGATTTAGAATTCCTGCTGATTTCACACTGATTTAGTGCTGAATTCCCGCTGATTTCACACTGATTTCATTTAGAAATCCTACTGATTTCATGCTGAATTCCTGATTATTTTAAGCTTATTTCATACTAAGTTCTTTCATAATCCCCGCTGGTTTCATGCAGAATCTCAAACTGATTTCATGCTGATTTCTTGTTGATTTCTTGTTGATTTCACGCCTTATCTATTCAGTGAGATTCAAAGGGAAAACTGTTGCTGGGCTGTGTATCTATTTTAGGGATCTTGCTTCCCAGGTTGGTTCAACCTGTAGCAGCTCATTGAGCGCCTCCCCTAAGAGGACAAACAGATGAAGGAGATCATTTTATCATCAGCATTAGCGCTACGGCCCTGAGAGCAGACAGCAATGTTTATTAAGTTCTTCTGCCTGGAAATCCATTTGTGCTGTGAGTTACAAACAGCTGCACTGCAGTTTATTTGCAGAGATTCGGATGATTCTGCCTGGGAGGAACTTTTTTCTGGAGTGAGAACACAAGCAAACATCAGGGAGAATCCAGCGGGACGGGAGCTGTTCATTACTGCTACCACCACAGCTGCTTCATGTGAGTCTGCGTCCACACGGTACCTCAAAGATGTAATCCAGTATTTCCAAGACTGTCAGGATGCTGGCTCCTATGAACAAGCCCATCTGTCCACCGATGTCACCTGGAAAACATCAGCTTCAGAGCATGAGAAGAGGCTGCCAGCTCGTCAGAAACACCACCAACAGTAGGAGATCTGACCTAATAAACCGGCGACGTCATACGCCTTCTTCTGCTCGATGGTTTCATAGTTAAGAGCTTCAAAGAAGATGTCTAACACCAGGAAGTTATCTCTGAAAGAGCAGAAGACAAGAGCATTACTCAGGATGAAACAGGAGGAAGTTTAGTCACGCATCATGAAGCAGAAATAAAAACAAAGATGGTTTGTTGGTATGTTTTTGCAGGTTCCAGCAGATAAATCCCTCGTCTCACAGCTCCTGAGGTTCAGAAATGTTCCTCGTCTTCATCTGCCTGTTCTCACTGAAACCCTCATGAGGAGGAGGAGGAGTCCAGGAGCTGCAAGTATCAACAACGTCCTGATCCTGCTGAAAAATGAGCCGGCTTCCAAATGTTTTCAGTCTGAACACGATGGAAAAACAAACTCCTCAAACTGATGGGAAAAAGAAATAACAATAATGGCATCAGTTTACAAAACTTCTGCTGTTGTTAAATCATTTTTCTGTTATGAGTCAAACAAAACTTCCCATTTTCCCTAAATCAAACAGATCTGTTTCTACAAGACCAGTCAGTGTTCATTAGTGAAAATATGCTGAAAAAGATCATTTAAAGTAAGAAAACAAACTTGTTCTATTTGGGATTTGGCTTAAAATAAGCATTTTTTAAAAATCAAATGACTCAACAAAATTTTCAAGGTTTACTGTGTTTGAAAACAAGTCGTTTTGAAATTTTACGCAATTTTTTTTGCGTAATTTTTCAAATATTTTTGCACTTTCTGAAAATTATGCAGGTTTGGTATCGAAGCGTTCAGCATGTTAAGGACATTAACGCTATCGACGTTTTTAAGGCTAATTTTGAGTTTGACTAATATTTTACCAACATGCTAACTTCTTTGGCTAATTTAGCATCTACTGAAGTTTTTTGGGTTATTCTTAAGTTAGCAAACATTTTAGCAACACGCTAACATTTTTGGCTAATTTGGCATCTAATGAAGTTATTTAGGGAACTTTGGAGTTATGCTAACATTTTAGTAACGTGTTAGCTTTTTTTGGCTAAGGTGGCATCTACTGAGGTTTTTTGGAATAATCTGGAGTCAAGCTAATATTTTAGCAAGAATTTTTTCCATGAAATTCTTCAAATTCCTCGGTCACTTTCTGCATATTATGCAAGTTTCGTATCAAAACGTTCAACACGGTCATGACTTAAATCCCTTTAGCATCTTTAGCAAACCGCTTGAATGAAACAATATTTCATCAAAGGACTTCCACATCTCGATTAGAGATGCTAAAAGTCTCAGAAACTAGAACTGATATTAGTGAAAAACTCAATTTCAAAACAAATCATTCATCCATTTTTTAAACCGGCTTTTTCCTGTTGAGAGGTTTGGTGTTGCTGGAGCCTATCCTGTTAGTAAAGGGTGAAGATGGCTTCACTTTAAACAGTCCATCACAGAAACATCCACAAACACAGACTCATATCCGTCAGAAAACTTAAAATCACCAATTAACCTGTGAAAAAAGGTTTTAGGAGTGTAGGAGAGTCAGAGAAAACCGAACATGAAACAACACAATTAACTGTGAGTTGCTGTCATGATTAGACAAACTATTATTATTTTTGCATTTTAGTTCATAATAACTCCACTGTTTAAGATCTAATTTGATTATTTGTTTACATCTTGGGAACGTTTTGCTTAACTGTTAATGAGGAAAACAAATCATAAAAGTTACTTTTCTAAAAACAATTACAAAAATGAAACAAAACAAAATGCAAAGTTGATTTTTATTAATGGGAACAGAAAAAAGAAAACATATTTTTACCCCTTTTACCCAAAGGCCTAATCAAGCTGTTGGTACCCCCTGAAAACAATAATCAAATATATAAAAATGCAACAGAAAGCGAGTTCACACAAATGAAGATCTTTTTAAATACATCCTTTTAAATGTTTTTTTATAACTTTTCTAATCAAGTTTTTATGACTGATAAAAGTGCAGGAGAAGCAAAAGCAGTCGGCTTGATCATAAATAAATGTTTGCATAAACATTATTGATCCCGTCAGGATTTAAGGCTCTGCAGAGCTCAGACGGCTCACTTTAGTTTATGTCTCTTCTGCGGCGTTCTCGAGGGACTTCCCTCCTGCTTCCTACCTGATGTAGTCCTCCGACTTGTCGTATTTCCTGGACAGGTAGCGGGCGGAGCCTTTGCTGGGGATTTTGACCATGGAGAGCTCCTTCCCGTAGCGGGTGAGATTACAGGGCGTCTCGCAGGGACAGGTATCCCCGCTGTTCTTCTGCAGCTGAGCTGAGGACACAAACGTTCACTGACACTTTGGTTTGCAGGAGAAACGCTCAAGAAAACCAAAGCCGTCGGAGATGGTTTATCTAAATGTTAATCATCAGGTAACAACGTGCAGCAGTGACGGTTCAAGTTCTTCACACAGAAAAGAATCAGCTCCACAATTCTAAGATTTTAGGATAAATAATTAATTCAAAGGATTAAAAGAAACAAATAAGAACAAAACTTTTGTTCTTATTTGTTTCCAGTGCGACTAAAATACTTGATGATTTTTCTGACAACAAAAACGATGAATAAATGAATTTAAATTCTCTGCCAAAAAATACTTAAAATGTACAGATGTAGAAATTCCAGATTAAGCTTTTAAAAATGTGACACAGAACTGAGCGTTCTTCTTTTAGAATGATGAATGTTTGAGGTTTTAGTCAGAATCTGAGAGACAGAAAATGTTTCATTTGTATTATTTTATTTTTATAAAGTTTTCTAAGCCTACGGAGCCCCTAAAGGGACATCAAAGCAAAACCAAAAATTGAAGTTATAAATAAATAAATAAATAAATTTCTAAAAGTTGAAGAAAAACATTTTTACCTGGTAACTGAAAAGAAAAGTAATATTTTTTGTTTTTTTTAATTAAAGTAAAACATTTTTTCCAAAAATTAAATAAAAAAAAATTCTGCACAAGTTACTAACTTGTGAACACCAGATAGAAACATTTTTTTTTACTTAAATTTTGGGGAAAAATTTTTTTTTACTTCAATGTCTAGAAAAAAACAATTAAATTATTTTTTTCTAAGAATTAAATTATTTTTTTCTAAGAATTAAAGGAAAATAATTTTTTGAAAAAAAATTCAGTTGCTAACTTTTGTGAAACAGTTAAACTAGAAAAAAAATTACTTCAACTTTCAGATTATTTTTTAAACTTAAATTTCATTTATTAATCTGGATGTCCCTTCAGGAGCTCCGTATAAATCGGCCTAAAACTTGGTCAGAATATATTTGTCTCCATAATTTAACATGGAATAACTTCCTGTTTGTGTTTTTGTTTTGTTTTTGTCCTTTGATAGATGGTCTGTGACGTTCATCATAGAAACATTTCAACTGAGACAGAATTAAAAATATAATATCCAGGAATAGATGTTTAAAGTGTATAAATGTGTCAAAAACAGATTCTTTTCCTCTTGTGAAACCTGGTTTTGTCACGTTTGGCGTCTGGTATGAGTGACGCCTGTTTGGCAGGTTTGGTTTTACTTGTTTTAATTTGTACACATTTTAAGTTTTCATGTAGAAACATCTGATTAACATCATGACCCAAAATCCTGACCAAATTTGAGTCTTCTTTTATCTATCCAGAGGTGGATTTAGTGGTTTGTTTTCCGTTGTCGAGGCGCCTGGACTTCAAAACATCTTCTTGAACCGTTTTGGAGTTTTTGATGTTCTGCTGCAGAATCAAATGCTCTGAAGCTTCAGTTTCACTGACGGAAAGCTAAAAAACAACGTTTAAAGTCACCCTGGACCTTCAGGACGAGTCGTCCTCGAGTTCTTGGACTCGTTTGGATCGAGTCCAGGTTTTGTGGATGAAGGATCTCTCGGAGACGTCTTTGTTCCTAAACTTCTTCCGTGTCTTTTTTTAAAGCGTCTTTTCTTTGTCCGGCAGCTCCTTGTTTCGGTGATCCTCTGATTTCATCCAGGCCGAGTCCTGATTTAATACGGTTCTCTTTCAAAGCGGGTCAGGCCGGTCCGGACAGCTTTTGTCCTGAAGACGACGCGATTCGGATCTTCATCAAACAACATTAACTCGGAGAATAAATGAGGGTCTGAATGTCAAATAAAAGATTTTATAAATGTTCCTTCAGCGAATGAGCGGCGAGTTCTCAGAATAGAAACAGCGGCGTTTTTTCACGGTTCCACTCGGGCCGCCTTTGAATTCTGAACAGTTCAGGAAGAACTGAAGGCAGTAATTAGAATGTGATGATTTATGTATTTTAGAAGTCTTACAATAAGGTTATTTGTATGCAGGAGCATGACGGCGCGTATTCGGAGCGAACAAAACACCATTTCAGTATAAATATAGAAATGATACTTTAATGTATTACTTTTGATGGAAGGTGAGTCTATTCAGGGTTTGATTCAGGAGTGTGACCCTCATGAATGAGGCCCATTCTTCCCAGAAATCTCTCAGATCTCATTTTAAACTCCCAGAAGAAAGAGAAAAAAATTTAATTTCTGGCTTTTTTGGCAGAGAAATGATAATTGTTCCGACATTATTGCTGGGAACGAGGTTGGGGGGGTTGAGGTCGCAGTGGGGGGGCATGCAGATACGCCGAGCTGAAGCTCAGGTTTATTACAAACAGTTCAAAAAGGGGGAGGCAGCGCGGCCATCAGGCTGCAGCGCGGCTGAATCACGGCGAGGAAAAGTCATTTGGAGAAATCCAATCTCCCTGCAGGTATTTGTATAACAGGAAAAAAACAACCTTATATTTACTGATTGTGTTTCCATTTCCCTTTGGGGGAGTCGGTCGTAATGAGAAAAGAAATGAAGATTTCTCACCCAGCGCTTTGTCAACACAGCTGATTTTACTGGGGGGGCAAATATCTGCCGTTCCTGGGAAGAAAAGCACAAAATGAGTCTGATCAATCACAAACAAAATGATCGGTGACCGGCGGCGGCGGCGTGCCGGCGAACTTATCGCTCATCTGCAAACGAAGGCCGAGGACGGCTTCCATCCACCTCGGCGTCCCAGACGGCGCCGACACACGCCGCCATTTTTAGCAAGTCTTTAAAAACCAATCAGTGATGCACTTCCACGCAGACAAACACACTGTCCACACCATTAACGGGAGGGATTCATCAGCAGCGCTATTAATTAGCAAAGCTGTGTTTGCCCGCCTGTGAAACGCCGGTGGTTAATGTTTTGTGGACGTCTGCTTCACCGTCACAATGAGATGTTGATTAATACCCACGGAAAACGGCGGCGGCGGCGAGGAGGCAATCTGTGCGGCTGAAAGGACTTCTGTTCTTTCGGAGGTTCCTCCTGCTGTGATTTGATTCGCTCCTCTTGAAACTTTAATCATCTTTGGACATTATTCTGCACGTTGTTGGGTTTTTGGGAGTCTGAGTGTGGAGGCAGAAGCTGTCCACACGTCAAGCACAAGAACATCTTAATAGCTTTTTTGGGGGCTCGTCCAAGGACAGGAATAGACAGAGAGGCTGAAATATTCATTTTGGGCCAAACGTGGATAAAATAAAAACACTCTTTACCTCCAGTGACTTATGAGCTTTAAATATGAGGCTCTCGAGTAAAGAAATGTCATTTATTTGTTCAAACGTCATCAACTTTATACATAAAAAACAATAAAGCAGCAAATATGAAAGTTTTAGACTTAATTAAACATATTTTAGCCAAACTGTTTTTTAGACAATATATTTAAAATAACAAATTCAAAATAAAAAAGAAGAAGAAAAGTAACATTAATCCACTTTTTTGTCTGTTAACCTCCATAAACGGATTCAAAAGTCTGTTTGTTATTGCCACATTTTTGACAATTTTATTGAAATAAACTTGTTTAATTTTTATAGTGTAAAACCGTCTGTGCTGCCCTCTACAGGTAGAAACGAGGTATCACAGTTTAATTTTGTGATTGGTCAAGTGGTCTAAGTCCCACGTCGTTTCAGAAGTTCCACGTCATCGTGCTCTGCAGCGCCAGGATAAAAGCCCCGCCCATTTTTGAACGCGCGAGAGCGGTTCTCGTTGTTCCGCCTTCTCAAGCGCAGCAGAGCTTGCTTGGCGGGAACTTTCCGGCAGACAGAGAGCCGCTGGGGGGTGGGGGGGGCAGCCTGCTCGGGCGTCCTGAACCGTAAGATTTTTAATTTTTTTATTTTCATCGAGACAAAAAAAAATCCTTTATTTACCTGAAGCTAACCTCACTGTTACTCTCCAGACCACACCTACCCCACTCCTCTAACCCCGCCCCTTTTTTTGCATCTATCAAATCTGGGCAGAGAGTGGAGTTAGTCCAACTGTCCTGTTTGGTTACCCTTTCAAATTAAACATTTCTTTGTATTATGATGCTGTTTTTTTTTTTTTTTTTTACAAACAATCTTCCCTCATAATTTTCTTGTAATTAAGGTCTATGAGGTAAAGAAACAAAAACTTGGTAAAGAAACTGCGTTTTATGGTGTAGTGAGAGGGAGCGAACAGAAAAAAAAACGTATTCTCATCACTGAAAACAAAACGATTCCGCTCACCTTGCACCTCCGCTCTGTTATCAGTTAATTCAAAAGTTTTCTCTCAAACCTATTTTGTTTTCGGTGAGTTTCTATGAGACGGAGCATCAATTAAAACTTCTTATCAAAAGTTTCTTTTCGCTCTGCAGCAAAAGTCTCACGAGCATCAAAATGTCGTCTGCAGGAGACCAGTTCAGGTAGAAGTCGGAGGCACACAGGAGGTGCTGATGTTTGACGTATTCTGGCCCAAAATGTCTGCTGCATTCATGAACTCTCCGTCTGTGGGTCCTGGTCAAGTTACTGTTTCTGGAAGAAGAATCCAAATCTGAGTCCAACGGAAAGCAGCTCAGTTTTGTGAAAATCTTCTTCCTCCCAACAAAACACCACCAAACACCTCCAGCAGCGCCGAGCCGCACAAACTTGTTCTGGGCTGAAATCTGGGATTCTGCTAGTCTGAGTCGAGTCAGGACCACCTCACTGACCCGTCAGCCCCGAAAGACCCAGAAATCTACCTTCCTGACTCTGGATTCATCCCGACCTTTGATGTTTATCTATAATGAAGTATTTCTCAGAGAAAACAAATCCCGATTCGTGTACTTTTGTTGCCTTGGGTGTCACATTAATATTTCAGAGTCTCCAGCCGGTTTGTTGAAGGAAGGAGCTGACAGAGGAACGATCCAGAGAGGATCTTCCTGACGTCGTCTTCTTGGTTTTACAAGCTTCTTTAAAGAGCTTCAATTTGGGAAATCCTCTTCAGTTCTATGAACGAGTGTGAGTGTCGACAGTTCAGCTGCTCTGAGATTACGGAAGAACTCAAATAACCACAGAGAAACCTCAAAATGACACCATTCTGTCGTATGGATGCTGCAGGTTTTTGGGGTGGAGGGCCACAAAGAGGCGTGGCTTCAATCTTAAGGGGGGTACAGGTGCGTCGTGTTCAGGCTGGTTCGGTTGGTCCGGATCGAGTCCGGAACTTTACTCTTGGTCCGTATTCAGACTGCTGTCTAACAGACATGGCTGTTTTGGACCAAAACTTGTAAACAAAACCATGTGACTAAAGATCTCTTCACTCATTGGTCAGGAATTATGAGGGCGGGGCAAAAGAACTGAGGAATTATGGAAGTCTTGCGCTTTGTAATTCCAAATGATTTCTCCAGTCTGAATAGACCCTAAACCACGTGTCAAAGTTGAGGCCCGGGGGCCGAATCCGGCCCACTGGGTGACTATATCCGGCCCCCCAGATCATTTTATGTTTTGTTATTAACAGTCCAATGGTACTGCCACACATTCTCTTTCCCAACTCCTCACATTCTGACACCTTTCTGTGTCACAAACGGACGTCCCGACTCGTCGTTTTTGATGTCCAATTAAACCATGGCTCCCCAACCTCCAAGCTAACCGGTACCAGTCCGGTACTGGGACGTGGACCGCACCGGTATCCTAGCCCTAACCTTAACCCGGTACCAGACAGTCAGTACCGGATGTGGATCAGTTCTGGTTCTGGAAGCGGTACCAGACGCAGATCAGGCTAGTGTTAGGGTACCGGTACCGGTGCGATTGAGTTTGACACTCCTGACCTAAATTAACCTTAACAGTTCCTTTGAGGCTCAAATGAACAAAGAACAGGATGTAGACGGAGCGTACCATTGTGGTGTAAGACTAACTCACTTATGTCGCATGGATGATGCCAGAGATGTAAGGACAGTTTGGAATATTCAGTCGCCATTTTTACTGCAGTATGGACGCCAGTGATTGGTCTGAATCAGTCCGAGTCATCGTTTCTATGCCAACCACTCTCTCCAATCAGGAGTGAGCTTGTTGGAAGGCCACACCCCTTTCGCGTAAACATTTTGAATGTTAGATGTGAGGGCAAGCAGGCTCCGCCTCCTTTTGTTGAGGGATCTGATTGGTCAGTTTATAACTTGAACTAGAGAAAAGCTTCCTTCCAGTTCTCATTTATAGTCACTGATTTGGCTCCAGAAACATGGACTTTCGGTTACATCATTCTTTATTTAACTGTTTTGATGCCTAATTGACATTTAAGAATGATCAAAGTTCTGTAGATGTTTGTCACTCTGGGTTTGGACCATTCTCAGTTTGCGGTGACCGTAAACCAAGACTCCAGAATTTTTACACAAACTATTTTAATCTTTTTGTTTATTATTGTAAGCAGAACTAAAATGTTTCTGCTGCTCGAGAAGACTTCAGTCTGTCTCATCAAAGCTTTTCTCCTTCCTCACATCGTCGTAACCAGCTTCAATTGATTTTCCAGTGTCTCATAAAAGTCGGCTCTAAATGAAATCTTTGTTCTAAACAGTATGTCATAATAAAAGGGATGCCCAAATAATCCAATAAAAGCCTTTAGTTCCCTTTAACAAGCGGCCTGTGCTTGGAAACAACCCAAACACAGGAACATCAGAAGCTATTAATAATAATCAGCTCTAATGGAAACATGACAAACACACGAGGACAGCAGGAAGGTTTCCACGCAGACAGAGACGGATGAGCGACAGGAGCCTAACTCCCCGGGCTTTAGAGCGCCGGCACGCCACGCCGGAGTCCTCCACTCCAGATATCACCACCAAGGTCAGGCAGATGAATGTTTTTCAGTCTGCAGGAGGCAGAACGGGAGCTCAGGCTGGAGCTGCAGTTCTTTCTGCCTCTGCAGACGTTAGTCCTGTGAACCAGGGGAGTCAAACTCAATCGCACAAGGGGGAAAATCCAAACACACCTGAGGTCACGGGCCGAACCGGACAAACATTTATTAAACACATCATTTTGAAAACTTTAAAACCGTAACTTTTTAACATAATTTTAAACTAGATATATAACATTACCTGTGATCATGCTAGTGTGAATGCTGTAGCTGAATTTGGCCGCTGAAGATGATAGTGCTGATAGCTGAAAACACTGAAGCTGAAAGCCAGCTAACATACTAGATAAATGCAAATTTAGCCTAAACAATTTTTAAAAAAAAAAAAAAACGTAGGTTAGCCAAAACAGCTAGCATGTAGCTGAGATATTAGCTAAACTCCAAAAAAGCCTTAAAAAACTTTTTTAGAAAACCTGAATTAGCCAAAACAGCTAGCGTTTAGCTGGAATATTAGCTTAATTTCAAAATAGCCTAAAAATCTTAGTAAATGCCAAAAAGCTGCAGAATGCCAATTTGTAAAACTTTAAAACCATAACTTTACCATAACTTATGAACTATGTAGCATTACCTGTGATAGTGATAGTGTGAATGCTGTAAGCTGAATTTGGCCGCTGAAGATGCTGAAATTGATAGCTGAAAACGTTGAAGCTGACAGCTAGCCAAAATTTTAGCTAAAGGCCGAATTAGCCTAAAAAACTTTGAAAAAAAAAAAAAACGTAGGTTAGCCAAAACAGCTACCATGTAGCTGAAATATTAGCTAAACTCCGAAATAGCCTAAAAAATCTTAGTAAATGCCAAAAATCTAGCAGAATGTCAATTTGTAAAACTTTAAAACTGTAACGTTTTAACATAATTTTGAATAATAAAAGGTAGGAATATTATAAATCAACTTAAACCTTAAATAACTTTCAATATTTTACCCTCCATAAAAATATATTTTGTCAAAATTATACGGGTTAGAAATGAGCTCAAGATAACATCGGGTCATTAATAACAATAAAATAAAACGATCTGGAGGGCCGGATCCGGCCCCCGGGCCTTGACTTTGACACATATGAAAACAGAGCTGCTCTAATGTGCTGCTATGAAAAGAACCGCTCATCTGGACAAAGCTCCGTGGATTAGGAGCAGTGACAACCTGCTGAAGTTATGGTGAGTCAGAGGGGGGCGGGGGGCGGTGATTCATTTCAGTTTGACTTTAAAAAGACTTCATTAATCCTCACAGAACAATCGCTTCTGTTCTCTGACGTCTGCTCAAAGGTGCCACAGGAAGCAGCTCAGGTCTGAACATTTAATGAATTTGAAGAGATCCTGCAGGTCATCAGATCCGACCAGATCTTCAGAGATCCACTGAGATCAAACACATCCATCGAGGATGAAGCAGAACAAACAGGTGAAGCAGCCAGAAGACGGCCCTCCGGTCACGCCGGAGCAGCTCATTCATGATTCGTGCTGCAACATTTGGTGGAAAGATGAAAAAGTGAATCGCCTACAACTCTCAGCTTAGTGTTCCTCCTTAAAACTGAAAATAAACGAGTAGATATAAATGATGTATTTTTGCAGCAATAGAAAATAATGAAATAACATTTCATCACCAAGGAGAGGGGAAGTGAAAACAATATCCAGCGGAAGACAAAGAATTAGAGCATTTTATTCCCACTTTTTTGTCTTTACTATTCCATCTTTTAGGATTCATGCAGTGACATCACGGTTGCCAAATCTGACAAACATTTTCCAGCCTAAACAGAAGACAAATCTGACTCAACTCAACAGCATTAAACAGTAATAGTGTCAAATCGGAGCAAAAGTTTGATTAAAACATAATGATTTTTGGAATTAATTACCTGAATTTGGGAAAAAAAAATATAACTAGGGCTGGTAATCAATAAAAAAAAAAAACAACTAATTATTAACAAACTGGGAAAAAATGAATCACGATTAATCGCTTTTTTTTCAGTTACAGTATTTGCTAACAACTTATTATCGGGAAACAATCCCAATATGAAATCACATGCAAAAACTGGACATTTAGAATGTTTATTTTTGATTAGTGTTGTCAATTGATTAAAAAAATTATTCACACTTTTGTGCTGTGATTAATCACAATGTTTTACTGGGTACATTTCTAAATGAAAATATGGAGATTTTATATGAAAATAGGACATAGAGAATTTTTTTCTTTATTTTTATTGTTTGAAATGTATTAATTAATTCTTTTGGATTGATTGCGTTCACAGCCTTAATAATAATAATAATATACGGTTCTGCTATAATGTGATGTTTTTTTCCATCCTGTGTTTTTACCACTGACTGTATGAGAACTGTGGAGAGAAAGTATGACATCATCCATAAAAACTGGTTTACGTCCAGCTTGGTGTAAGTTTTATAGCAACCAATCGGGAGTGAGCTTGTTGGAAGGCCACACCCCTAACACTTGAAAAATGGCTACACGAAACCTGTCAAACGTTTTGAACGTTGGCATCTGATTGGTCAGTTTATAACTTTAAATAATGTGGATTATCAAGAAGATGTAAAAAAACTGTATTAGTTTTCATAAGATTAAACATTTGAGTTGATGTTACTCAACTCGAAAATGTAATTTGATAAAAACAAATATTTTTAAAAGTAACAAATGGCAGAACTTTCATCAACTAATCCAAAGTCTCACTTTTTACAGTAAAGGCATTAGATCAAGAATGACTTTTATGACAAATAATTATTTCTTTATGGGATTTTGGCTTCTTGTGACCAGCAGGTACTTCCAGTCCAGTTCTCTTATACAGTCAATGGTTGAGACAACTATTGGGGGGGGGGGGGGGTTGTGCTTCATGATAGATTAGAATAAAATAAAGATATCAACTTAAACACAGAAACTGATTAAAAATCTCCATATTTTCTGTTATTTTAGAGAATATTGTAAACAAAATGATGGATTTATTTGATTTGTTCAATATTATTTTATCTGTTGTGTGAAAATCCTGCAGTTTAGTTAACCCTGAGTGTTCTTAGAGGAGATTTCCTCTTCGTCTGTACGGCTGCTCGTCTTAATCACTGCGTGAAGACTGCTGTTTTTTCTTCTGCAAACAGAGTCAACCCCCCCTTAAACCCCCGTCAGTACCTTGATCAGGTGTAATTCTGCCTCTTTCCAACCAATGACGACCTAATCTGGGAGGATTACCTGGCATGTGAACCATTCTGCACTTGCACACCCGCAGGACCTCGTTGGTCTCGCAGAGCAGGCGACAGGCGCTGATGCTGTACGTGTCGTATCCGGGGAACTTCTCCTTGCTGGTGGAGCGGCAGTTCCCCCAGGGCTGGGGCAGGTAGGTCAGCTAAGCAGATAGAGATTTATTAGACGGCGGTCTGAGGAAAACAGCTGTGAAGGTAAACGGGGGGGGGGGGTCTGAGTGTGCTTTGATGGAGACCGTACCCTCTGCTCCTGACATGAAACAAAGGTCTGAAAGCCCGGAGAGACGCCGAAGCCCAGCTGGTGGATGTAGGGGGGCTCGTCCTGACTGTGGATCTGAACGCGGATGCCGGCCTCCAGGGAAGTCTCGTCTTCTCGTCGGGGTCAAACGGAGCACAGACGGTGTGGAGGGGGGGGGGGCAAAAGGCAATTTCAGATGTCTGCATCACTGGACAGTGTGGATTTAGCCGCATGCTAACTGCTCAGCACACTTCAATCAGGCTTGAAAGAAGCCAGCAGGGATTTAAAGCAGGGGTCCTCAAACTACGGCCCGCGGGCCGGATCAGGCCCGCCCACACATTTAGCCCAGCCCCCCCAGACACTATCAGAAACACAGATCGAAACCCACATAAACGTGAATTTTTATTCCACCCTTCTATAGTCTGGACTATGACGGGAGAGGATAGAATATTGATTTAATAAGGTGAACGATGTAAAGATTAGCTAATATTTCAGCTACATGCTAGCTGTTTTGGCTAATTTAGGATTTTTTCAGTTTTAAAGGTTAATTTGGAGCTTTGCTAATATTTTAGCCCTATACTAGCTGTTTTGGCTAAATTACACATTTGACCCTTTTTTTGGCTAATTTGCCATTTAAGTTAAATTTCAGCTACATGCTAACTGTTTTGGCTAATTTAAGCTTTTTTCAATTTTTTAGACTGTTTTGGAGTTTAGCAAATATTTCAGCTACATGCTAGCTATCTTGGCTAAATTACACATTTTACCAGTTTTTAGGCTAATTTGGCATTAAGCTTATAGTTCAGCTACATGCTAGCTGTTTTGGCTAATTTAGTTTTTTTCCAGTTTTATAGGGCAATTTGGAGTTTAACTAATATTTTAGCCTTATGCTAGCTGTTTTGGCTGAATTAGACATTTTTTCAGTTTGTTTAGGCTAATTTGGAGTTTAGCTAATATTTCAGCTGCATTTAGGATTTTTTAAAAAAGTCTGACGCAGAGGATCACTGAAAACTCTTCAGATCTTTTAAGACAAAAGTGCTCTCCATCCATTACACACTAGCTGTTTTGGCTGATTTAGATTTTTTTTTGTTTTTCAGAATATTCTGGCACTTTGCTAATATTTTAGCTAGCTATCAGCTTCAGCGTTTTAAGCTATTAATTTCAGCATCTTCAGCTATCAGCACTAGCATCGTTAGCGGCCAAATTCAGCTTCCAGCATTCACACTAGCATTATTGAAGGTAATGCTATATATCTAGTTTTTAAAATGTTTTCGTATTATTTTTTCTATGAAGATTTCTAATAGAGATTATTTAAAATTTGTCTGTTTGTGGCTCTCTGGGAAACCGTAAATGTTTACGTTTAGGCTGTGATTGATATAGTTTTTCTGTTATCCTACAAACTGACCCCATCAGAGAAGAAAACAGTTATGTGGCCCTCACAATAAAAAGTTTGGGGACCCCGATTTAAACCAGCAGGAGCCACAGATCTGAGGGACCACACGTCATGCAGGGATTCCCTCCACAAATCTAAACCTTCAGGTTCACAAAGGTCAAGATAAGAACAAACACAACAGCATTTCATGCTTTAACACAGGACATCATTCCAGTCGAGGAGCGTACTTGTCTCTCTCCAGATGGGCAGATACTCGTCCTGCTGTATATCCAACATGATTTCCAGCCCGTTTCCCATTCCGCCCTGCTTGGTTTTCCTGGATGTGGTCTTGTTGCCATTAAAAGTGTAGCATTTCCCATATCTGGTGTAAACCTGGAAAGGGACAGATTCATATCAGGGACGGCACAAAAACATGACAGGGTCCAGGCGCTGGATGTGACGAGCATTGAAACCGCCGCAGAGATATGGAGAAACGGTAAACAAACACGCAGAGTCTCGCCTGGGCCGGAATATTACCCACAAACCCCTGGGAGCCGCCTGTTGGCTCCGTCCCTCGTGGACTTAGATAAGCGGAATCTGAATCAGCTCCCAGTGCTTTTGGCACAGACTCTGCATAATGCTGCTCAGTACTACCATGCCACTATATTATCAAAAGAGGGGAAAAAAGCCATAAGATAGAGTCTGCTTTAAATAAATAAATCTCACCTCTTCCAATCTCTGCAGGGACTCATCATCTCCTGTTCCGTGCTTCTCATCTAAACTGCAGCGCTGCAGAAACACCAAGCTGTTTAACTGTTATCTCCTCCGAGTTTTAAAAAGTCTTCTGACATAAACAAAAGCTAAACCCAAAACACAGCTTAAAGACGAGAAAACACTGAGATGAGCCGTAAGACAACCATCCAACCTGACGCTTTTTCTTATGGTTTCATTCTGACGGCGGTTTCTTATGAAAGAACATCCAGGCCGGCGTTTGCACAATCTCTTCACTGAACTGTGAAGGTAAAGCGCAAATCGTAACCAGCTTTGGCAGCCGTGGGCCGGAGGGGGTCCAGAGCAGGCTCTCTCCACGGGGGGGCATGAGGCTCCAGTCGGAGCGAGACTCTGCTTTTCCAGAGCGGGGGCTAATGTGTTTTCTTTGGTCTTTTAAGCTCAGCAGAACTGGCAGAAACTGTCAAAGGCACGATCAAATCTGAAGCCGAGCTGCAGATTCTACATCCCAGTACGATGCGGCACAACCTCAGTCACCGATTAGAATAAAGTCCACATCTGCAGCTGAAGAGCTTCTGGATCTAAAACACAACTCTGCAGAAAAAGGTGTTTTTTGAAGAGAAAAAACTACTTAGAACTGATTTATGTTTTGCATAAACTGGATCTCCTTTATTGCATTTATATTGTTAGAAGCATCAGTACCGACGGTGTCAGTCGTGCATCTCATACTGTCTGTTTTTCAGGGCTGCTGGACTTTGAAGGTTCTTCTAAGATGTTTGGCTCCTTCTTCAGATCAGAAAGGAGGATTTTGTCTCAAAGGACAGAATCCTGCCCAACGCGTCATGATTATAGGCTCCAACGTCCAACAGATGCTCTAAATGACACGGTGGGCTGAAATCTGGTGGTAACCAAACAGCAGCGCTTTGACTTCCTGTTTAAAGCAGGTATTAAAACAGAAACAGAGTCAGATCATCAGATCGCCGCTGTCTGTCTCTTTCTACTCCGATAGAAAACACGTTCAGAAAGAATCAATAAAGTTTGGTTGAATTCTGTGATTTTATACTGGAGATTAAAACTGCACCTGAAGAGGGGTGTGGCTTGTAGAATGTGAATGAATTCAGAGCATTGACTGAACGTGAGAACTGGACTAAGTGGGACATCGTCCATAGAAAATAATCTAGTTCCAGCTCCAACCAAATGATGTCAATTCAGTCACCATTTTTTCTCGATATGGAAGCCGCCATGTTGGAACCAGAAATTGGTCAGAATCACTCGCACCAATCAGGAGTGAGCTTTCTGGAAGGCCACACCCCTAACACTGCACACAATCTCTCAATCCAACATTTCAAATGAGGGGCCACCAGGCTCCACCTACTTTTACTGATTGGTCAGTAACTTGAATAACTTGAACTACAGACAAAATATCTTGAAAAAATTAGGATTTTCAAAAAGATGTTAAAAAGATATAAAATTAAGAACGTTTATTCTGACCAATAGGGTGACTGAGTAACAGCTGTTTATTTCTTTTGGAGCCACTTCCTGTTTGGAACACCAAGGGATAGGGATCCCTCAGTCTGGTTCTCATATACAGTCGATGATTCAGAGCCTTATGAGGTTAAGTGTCTCACACAAGAACTGTTAACTCTGGGATTTGAACCTTCGTCCAACCGTTTGGCAGACACTAAGGTGTGGGGAAAAATCAATTCAGCGATATTTTGTTTGGGCATAACTTTATCGACTTTTACCAGCTTGTGATAAATGTTCAATAATGATGCACCATTTACCTTCTGTAGCAGCGTTAAGGAACAGTTTCGTTCTCTGAAGTCCAACTCCGATCATCTTTTGATCTGTTTTCAAACTTTTGAATTGTGCTGTTTTTTTTAATCATTTTCTAGAACATAGTTTCTGCAGAGCGGCAGGAGTTCATCTGAAATCCGCCTCTGAGTTGTGGGCAGAAGTAAGCCTCCTCTGATTTCCCATCATCCCTTTATTTACACTCTGTCCTGCTAGCTAACAGCTCCACTCAGATCAGATGAGGACGATGAAGATGTGAATGGATCCGTTTGTCTGCATCAGAATTGGAGCCGGGAGACTTTAGCTCATTCATTTCAGTTTCCGCAGCACAAATCGGATCTTTTTATAACATTTTTAGAGAAACACTCAGTTAAATCATTTTTTATGTCCTTCACCATCAGAGAAATGCTACGAGAACATGTTAAAAACAATAAAAAGAGTTTTCATTGGAGTGGGTCTGAATGGAAAAGAACATTCAGACAAATGGATCTGAGTCATCACTGAGTAATCCTGGAAATGAAAAGACGTTTTATAAAAATGTCATGATGAAACAGTCTTGTCTACATTTTTGTCGATAAAACACTTGAACCATCATTTGATCATCTGGGTTCAGTTGGGCGGTCTCCTCTTCCTCCAGGTTTACATCTTTGTTTTTTTTCTGACCGTTTCCATTTTTTTTAATTGCCAAAAATCCTTTTTAAAACTTGTCTAACAAACTTGTTTAGTAATCTCTTTCTCGCTGTAGTTTTCCCGAGTCAGAAAGAGCCAGAAATGTCAGACATGAATGAGACATTTATGACCTTTTGCTGCTAAACTGCAGATAATCTTCACATGGGATCAGCTGATCCCTTCAGGGCTCATCCCCGAGAGTCGTCCGCCTCCATCCAACCAAACGGGTTCATGTCCGACAAAACTGTCACTGCGATGAGTGCTGACCAATGAGAGGAGAGTTCTCTTCTGCATCAAAGCGTTTAATGAGTCTGCTCACATTCTGACTGGATCTGAACGTCCTGCAGTTGTTTGAGTAGAAGAATTTCTCAAAACTTAGTGGTTTGTTCTTCGTTTTCTCATGATATTCTCTGAATTTGCTGAATTTGACAGTTTTTCTAAATTTTAAGTCCCACTCTGATCTTTTTTTATGTTTTCAAAGCATTGAAATGGTGGACAGACCTAACGGAGCCGATGGATGTCCAGCAGAAGTTGTATTTTAAAGGGTAACCAAACAGGAAGTTGGAGGCTGACTCCGCCCACAGCCGAAATGTTAAAATCCAGTCAGAGGGGCGGGGCTTGGGAGCAGGGCTGTTATCATTGCTGGAGCTGCCGATCATGACGTGGGACCTCCGCGGTGTGACCAATCACAAAATGCAAATGTGATACCTCAATTCCACCTGTAGGGGGCAGCGCACAGGCGGATTTTGACTATATTTTCAAGAATTAAACAAGTTTATTTTATCTAGTCAAAAATGTGGCAATGAACAACAGACAGCATTTGTAAAGCCTCATTTATGGAGGTCAACAGAGGAGGTGATTTATGGTTTGGTGACCCTTTAATGGGCGTAAGTCTGTGATCTCCAAAACGGAAGTTGCACTTTTATGTTGTTATTTTTTGTTGTTTACGTTATTATTATTATTTTTGTTGTACTTTTAATTTATCATTATTATTTAACTCTTTAGGCGTCCTGTCGCGGTAATAAAACTCCACCTAAAATAAACTTATTTGAACATCCGTGATTCATATTTCATGGGAATAAAGAGAGAATATGGTAATAACTTGAGGTTTTTGTACAGAAGCGACCTTTTATTTTAATAAATAACACCAAACATCGATCTCTGACGGCTGCAATGCAGAAGAGTTCTGTGGGGGGCGGAGCCTAACTGAGCTGTCTGCAATCAGAAATCCAACAACGAGAAAACCGATCATTATTTCATTTTGGGATGAAATGATAACAACATGAATGTTTTAGAATAACCAACACCGACGTTGTCTAAAAGTTGCAGAAACCCAGCGGTAAACGCAGAAGTCCCGCCCGCCGCCATTACGGGGAGCGAACAGTTCAGAGTAGACAGACACGCCCCCATCGGCGAGGAAATTCCAGGCGAGCAAATGACATGTAATCCAGCCGGATGATACTTTTCCCAAAAACCTTTTATTATTTTTCACCAACACAATAAGGAAAACTAATTAAATGAAACTTATTTGATTGATAAAATTAACAGTAAAAATTTAGAAGGTTGTGCAGTGAAAAAAAAACAACTTCTGTTTTAAGTAAATACCGTCTTAATTAAAATAATTCCTTTTTAACTTAAATACAACTTTAGTATTAAATAAAATCTAATTTCTGTTTAAATAAAATCCAACTTTCGTTTTAAATAAAATGCGGAAACACCACAGAGCGCCGCAGAGCTGAGTGCGCGGCGTCTGCTCTCTCTGCGATTCACACCAGACGCACATTTTTCCAGGACAGGAGCTTCTAGAGATTGTTTTATTGTTTTTGTCATCAGGGGTGAGTTACTAACCTAAAAATATGACCCCATGTTTGTGCTAAGAATAAGGTAGTTAGTAGACCTACACTTCTGTAATTTATCTGTTGTTGAGACACAGAGAAATGTGTGTTATGATTGTGTGTTTATTTTCATCTCTACAGTCTGTTTAAGTACAAAAACATGATTGTATTTGTCATTCGCTGTGAAAAATTGGTTATATTTTGAAAATAAACTGCATTTTCTTATGTATTTTCATGTAACTTCCTGCCAGAATTGACGCGGATCGCCCGCGAACAAGGATAGACCAGACGGCGAAATGATGCGCTGCTCGGCGAGAGTCTTCCATGGCGCTCCGTGCCTGGTGTGAACCACACCTTGGGTTAACAAGGGCGGCGAATGGACGCGGCCTCCGTTAAACGCTGTGTCGCGGTGCCTCCAGTGTAAACCACGCATTGACTTCTGGGCGGAGCTATTGTCATGGAGCAGCCCCTCCCTGTTGCTGAGGGCTCTCTTTAACCCTTTAACACCTGAGGCGTCGCCAGTGACAAAATCTTCAAACGAACTGTAACTATTCAACCGTTAACACATTTAATGTAATTCCAGCCGATTCTGAGGGAGAAGTTTTAATGGAATGATCTTTTTGATCATGTTGACAATAAAAAATTACAGTAAATTAAAGAACATAAACATTTGTGCTAAATTTGCAATTTGAATGAAGAAATCCTCAGAAAATCCGTTTTAGTCCTTCGTCATCAGAGAAACACCATGTTAGAAGCCTTATTTCGTCAGAGTGGGTCTTTAAATGTTCATGCAGACGCGTTCAGTGTCGATTCCTGGTCATCAGCTTCATGCATGCGTGTTGCTCCGTCCGTGCACGAGAGCATGTCTGCTGTTCCTGGGAGGCGCTCACATCTGACTGGGAGGACCTGTGGTAAACCCAAGACATGCTGCAGAAATTACATGTCTGGGCTGACCCGGGAATGACCTGAAGAAAGTGGGTTTACACAGAGAAGTTCAGGCTTTCTGTTTAGCCCTCAGCATCTAAATTTAGAAGGGCTGATTGATGGATCTTTTGGTGTTGAAAAGAAACCCATAAACGACAGAAGAAAATGTAGTATTTGTTGATTTAAGCGTCCTGCTCCGTATTTACGGGTTTTAGCTCCTAAATTAAAAGCTGGATTCCCAGATCAGACTCTGCGGATTTGTGCTCCGACTTTGAGCTCTTTTGGTGTCGAAACCAAATGTTTCACAGCTGCAGAGAGCGTTTCCAAACCACTTTACATCTCTGCTAATCATCCTCCTCACCACCACAGACAGAGACGATCCCTTCAACCGTCCGTCTGAACGCCGGGAGAAGTAATCAGTTTGACTCTTTTGTCCAAACGTCACATGAAAGGCAGCGGGAGTGAAAGTATTACAGCTCGGCCAATCAGACGGAGGGCGAGGTCAGCAGACGGCAGAACAAATGAGACGAGCGCGGCACCACGAGGACGGCCATGTCTTTGATATGTGTATATTGGTTTGATCCCGGTAATGAGAGCTATGATGGCTAAATAAGGGGCACTGGCAGAACAACACAGGCTTTCATTGACAGACCCACATCTGATTGGGCTGAACAACAAATCAAAGCTGCAGGGATGGGACTCCGGCGGGTAATTCTGAGGAGCAGCAGAGAAATGTGTACCTTTCATAAAAGGCAGTCCTGAAAGGCAGCTGTTCGGTTCTGGAGGCCCGGCGAGGTTCAGAGAAAACGGCGGACAATTCCAGATGTGAGCCGAGCCTGTGATGCGGTTTCAGCGCCGATAGCCGCTCGGCTCGTTAAAAACATCTTTTTGCATATTCAGGAAACGGGTGGTGGCGAAGGGAGAAGGGGCTGGAGCGCCGGAGTGTGACTTTTGACTGACATGTGCTATTAGGCTGAAATGGTTTAATCTCTATTTGGCTGGTGCCGAGGAGGTAAGCTGCACTTATCGCCGATTCCCCGCCTCCAGCCGGGTTCATTGACACACTTAAGCCTCGACTGGCAGTTCTTATCTGATGCAGAGAGCAACTGAGGCAAAAGAGGATTTCACTTCAGAAATGCTCAGAACTCCAGAACCGAGTGCCTGGGTTCCACTCCAAAACTCCTGGCTCTGAAGGACGAGCGCGTGCTCACCAACGATATCCGCCGAGAGCGCCGGGACATTTTCCCATCATCTCACCCCGGAAACATCTGCTGGCAGCCTTTCCGCTGCTTTACTGAACCTCCTGTCTCTGCATCTGCGATGTGACTGATGGAGCATTTCTGTCCTTACATCCCTCACCACATTTAGCAAAGGTAACGGGGGCTGGGCAGGGCCAATCCCTGGAGGGGAAAGCTGTCAGCAACATTTTACCAGCAAAAAAAAAAAAACAAATGGTGCAGATCTCATGTTGCTCCACTTGTTGTCATTTAGAAGATTTTCATTTGAATTTAAAGTTCAAATTCACAATCAGCTGAGCTGATGATTATTTAAATGATCAATAGAGATTTTGAGCAGGATCTGTGGAAGAATCTTTTCTTCTGGAGGTTCTGGTTTGCCGTTTGGAAGCGTAAACCTGGAAGATGCTTCACCCTGCAGGGACGCTTTGTTTCCTCCATTCAAGGAGAAAGTGTTTATTCTGTAAAGGCTTTAAACCAATTTAACATAATAAGTGACTAGACTGCAGAGGCATAAAAGCATGTAAGTGCGGCCTCGCACAGTGGTGCTAACATACTTTTGAAAGGTGTGGGAATTCATGTCATTTGCATATTTTGTGTCTCAACAATTAGAACGCGAGCGGCTCGGATGCTGCCGCTCTCTGTGTCTTCTGCCGCCAGAGTTTTCCTCCCAAAGTGCCTTGTTTCACTCTCCATGCAGAATGCATTAAGAGGCCGAGTCCTCACCGTGTAATTCGTAATCCCTGGTGGGCTGAACCTTTAAACACCCTCTTTAGGGCTTTCATCTGAACGTCCTAACTTTCCCTTTTAAATAACCTGCAGGGATCACTTCAGTGCTTCACAGGAGGACATCCATTTCCATGGCGGCTGCATGTCATCGGGTGGCTGTGCCGTGATGAGCAGGAGGATTTGAATTCATTTACTCAGGGAGGTGGAGAGTCCTGATTGGCAGATGAAAACCATTAAGACGCTCATGACGGATCGACACCGAGCGTTCCTCGATTTAACGGCTTTGTGACATCTGCAGCCGGGAAGACTGGAATCAAACATGCAACCTGAACGTTGCATATCTGATTCCAGAAGACTGCAATCAGATATGCAACATGAACGGTGCATGTTTACAAAAATCTGCAAGTCAACCAATTATTTACCTCACGCCGAAAGTCTCTTGATTCTGAGGCGAAATAGTGAAAATGAGCATCTAAATGTCAGAAATTAGCGACCGTGGAAAGTGTTTAAAATGTTTGTCAAGATCAACTCAGAGATGATTAAACAAGTTAATCTAATTAATTTCATCTTTTCTCACAGTTTTCTATCAGTTAATGAATATTTTTGGTAATCTGCTGCATCATTTTCATCTAAGGTGAAATGAAACCCAATTTTAGTTCTAATAGTTTGGAAAAATGACATTTTTCATGCAGATTTGTCTTTGACTTAAATAATTGATGTTTAAAAACTAGAGCCAGGAATCGATTAAAAATTAACAAATGAATCACAAACCTTCACACACAATTAATTTGTTTTAATATTATTTGCAGACCACTTATTATCTGGGAATAATCACAAGATGAAATTTACATGACATGACGACGCGCCGGACCATGGATCAAATTGTCCGCTTTTTGGGAAAAAGCGATTTAAACCAAATAAACGTCAGATTAAATTACTAAAAACAGATTGAGTATTTATTTCTTCTGTAAATAACGATGGTATCAGTGGGAAAAGAACCCAATGAAGTGTTTTAATGCACGCTGCGAGTGACTGCACCGTTCAGGGAAAGAGAACGACTTCTGCTCCGAGTTAATTTGTTAGTAAATAACGAGTAAATAAATTAACGAGTTAATCATAATTCGTTAATTGTATGCGTTAATGCGTTAACATGCACGGCCCTATTAAAAACAAAAAGTGACGATAATATACAGAGATTTTGCAGTTTAAGTAATTTACACTGAGTGTACATCAAAATGTTCTTTAAATGTGGTGAAAAATGCAAAATATAAGCATTATTTACTTAAAAAGGAAACAAAAAATAAGAATTTAAAGGACATTTGCAGCATGTGGAGAGTTAGGAGAGTCTCGTCCCCATTAAGAGTTAATTAAAACAATCAAAAACTGATAAAAAAAAAAGAATTAAAAGGTCATTAGAAGAATAAAAGACTTAAGATGTAGAGTTGATAGAGTTTATGTAGTTGTCATGGATACCTCATTTGAATAAATGAAGGTAATTTTCTCTGCACCTTAAAATTCTCTCATGTTTGTCTGTTTTTCTCCTTTTGTTTCTTTATTTTTTCTGTTTTATTCTCCTAATTTCATCAGTTGCAGCTCCAAGGAGAACGGTGGCAAACGCGCAGCGTAATACATGATTAACAAAGGCTGACTGAGCAGCCAAAGTCTTTGTGAAAATAGAGAAAATAGTTTGGAAGCAAAAACAAACTCCTGAAGTGAGTTTTTTTTTAGGTATCATCAGAACTTTCCTTTGGACTCCAAAGTTTCCCTCGTCAAAGGATTTCTGCACGAGCGCCTGACCGAAATACCAAACAGCTCCGAGAAGAAGAAACATTTTCCTACATCCGTTTATGAATCAAATGAGAATGAAACAAACCCAGTTTGATTTGGGACAAAAACAAACACGGCTCCTTATCCTGTGAGCTGTAGCCTCACAGTATTTGACATTTTTGTGTTTTCATTCACAGTGAGGATCTGAGGAGGCTGTTAAACGAGCAAAAATACGACTCGTCTGCAGGTTTTAGTTTTGAATAAAAACTGAAGATTTGAGCCGGAAAACAATGAAAAAAAGGAACGAATGAAAAAAATGAATCACGATTAATCGCCTTTTTTTGCCACCTACTTATTATCTGCAAATAATGACAATATGAAATCACAAAGTTGTACATTTAGAACATTTGTTTTTGACCCTTTAAGGATCTAAACCTCAGTTTTCTTCTACTTTTAAATTTTCTGTATTTTTAATTTAAAAGACTACCTGCTGCTTATTTGTTATTATTTTAACCTGTAAAACCTCTCCTATGTGACACTAACTTCATTTAGTCATTTTTCTATGTTTTATTCACTAGACATAAAATCATGTAAAAACAGAAAATTCCATCTGGAAAAACGAGATTCATTTTGCTGTGGAAACCCTAAAAATGTTTAACAAACCGTTTTTACAACATAGAATGAAAGTTTTAGGTATAATTTTATAAAAACAACAAGAATAAAATTTGTCAACAAACTAATCAACATGTTTTTGAATGAAAATACAAAAAGATCCAGACTAAAGTCTCACCAGGCAGCTCAAAAAATAAGCATTTCTGCTGTTTTTTGACATTTTTCCTGGAATTCTGTTTTTTTTTTTTTTTCTCATATTTTTTCTTTATTGTGTTTGTGAAATTTAATAAAACTCTTTTTTGGGAGAAGTTTGATCCAGCTGGATTTCACGTCGGCTTGGCAGGAATCTACACAGGTGGGGGCGTGTCCACTCTGAACTGCTCACCTATAGTGACGTCGGTGGGCGGGACTTTCACCGTGAACCGCGGAGTTACCACAATTTTTAGACGACACTGGTGCTCGTTATTGTGGAAAATTCATGTCGGTCCCCAACCCCCCCAAAAAACAATGATTGGTTTCCTCGTTGGATTTTTAATAGCAGTCGGCTCCGTTAGGCTCCGCCCCCATAGCGGGTGCTGCTGCTGCATTACAGCCGTCAGATTGACGTACGTAATCATTAAAATGAAAGTCCAAAAACTACAAATAAATGCTGTATTATCTCTTAATCTTAATCAAATCTCAATCACAGAATGTAAAAAGAAGTTTCTTTTAGACAGTTTTATTGATCTCACAGCTGCACAGCAGGACGCCTGAGGACCTTAGTAAATATGAACTAATTAATTATGATTTATTAATTTTGTGCGTTAACGCCTCAACATTCACAGTCCCACTAAAGCCTCAAATGATTCATTAAACTCCAGCATTTCATGATAATAAATGAACCCTTCCTGCAAAGTGACCTCTAACATGAAGCTCCTCCCCCTACACCTGCCATCATCCACGTCTGCACCTTCAGCAGCTCCACTTGAACGTGAGTTTGTCGTTGGCGGTAAGATCTGCGGCCGACAGATTTGCTGTCGTCGGATTTGGGAATGATGTCAATCAAAGGTCAAACTGAGGTTTTTAATCTGAACTCTTTGAGATTTCAAACATATTTTCAGATGAATATGAAAGTCCGAGTCCAGCAGGGAGGACTTGAGGGAGGATTTGCTCCATGTCTGCAACCCTTCTCCAGGATGCAAACAGTCCTCTGGATGGATTTTAGTCTGTATTACCCGACCGGACTGAATGTGTTCAGACGAGGTAAATGTTGTCTCGTTTTGAGACGCATCTTCAGCATGGTCGCATGTTTCTGCTGCGTTCAGCTGCAGCGTTTCAGCATTTCTGCAGGAAGCTGCAAACCTGCAAGGCTTGTTTGAGTTATTAGTGTAGGAGTTCTGACTAATCTCTCCGTCTTTGCACTCCTCTCCTCTCTGCTCGGAGTGCCTGAGCCCACTCTCCCCTCTGCTGCTCCACACCTATCCAAGCGTACTCGACTAATGGAGCGGTGAGGGATGCTCTTGAAACAGCGGCTGAAAATGGACATGTTCTCCAGCACAATACAACTCACAAACACGAGGCCACTACATTCAGCACTCTCAGGCCGTAAAAGCTTCCTGTAAGTACTGTCTGCACCAACATCACAGCCGAGGGCCCGTAATGGGCCTGCTTTATAAATGTGATTAGAAAGGAGCGTCATAATGGGGGTAATTTATTTGGATCACCACATGAAACAGGTCCCTAATCAGTCTTTATGTGCAATAGAGACAAATTAACACCTGGAACTACAAGTTGGTCCAACAAAAACAGGCGACTCTGAGCCTTTAAAGAGCAGCAGCAACAATTAATTGTGTTCTGTTGGGAAGGTGGTTCTGATGGTTTAACGTACGCCCGAGGAATCCCAACACCTCCGTCGGAGGTATTTAGGAGGGAATTACTGGGCTGGGAGTGAAGCTGGATGACGGTGATCTCCAGATTTCAAAGGAGCTCTGCTGTTTGTGAGCCGAGCGGCCTTCGTTTTCCCACACAGCTGATAAGTCATTCTGGGTGTTTTCCAGCGATAGCTGAGGAGAAGTCTGCCCTCGGCGCCGCGCCGACAAACAGTTATGCCTCAGGCGTTCGCCCGACTGCCGCTTTGTTTTTATTCTTATTTAGATTTTCAGGTTGAATCAAGACGTTTCTGTCATCAGGAACTGCTTTCTGCTGTGGAGTTGATGAAACTTCCTTTATAAAAAATAGGAAACATGAGAGGAATACTGGAAGAGCTGCGTTCAGCAGCCCTCGTCCTCCTTGACGCCCCTGCAGCTCAAACTACCACCAAAGTCAACAAACTGACTGGAGTAGCAGGATTATGAAAGCAGGAAGTCCATAGCAACAATTACATGTTTTCTATGTCTGGAGCTGATAAATGTGTGTGAGGACTTTCATGTTGCTACGAAAAACTAAAATTAGCTTTTTCCTTAGCAACCATTGTTTTTTCTTTCTGTAAATGTAACCCTTTACCACCAGAGCTGTAGCTCCAGTGTTTACAGTCTTTCCACCACAGAAACTCATCACCTATTTATGCAGTTATTGTAATTCCCAAAACTGTTTTAAGTGGCGAAAAGCAAGTTTGCGCAGCAGTGAATTATGAGCGTATCTTCTTTTCTCTGCTTTACAATCTGTTGAAATTCTATGAGAACAGTTCCAGCTGGTTAAAGTCCCACTGCGATGAAAATCCTCTTTTCTGAGTTGTTTTATAAAGAGAACAAATGTAATAAGAAATCATTTCATTCTCCATTTTAAAGACCGTCAATCAAACTGTCGCTCAGCTCCAAAAGCCACGCCCCCTCACAGGAGGTTTTGGAAACAGAGGCTTCAGATCAACATGAACATGTGGGATTTTGGTTAAAAACGTCATAATGATGATTAAAACACTACTGGGAACATTTTTTAGATCTCCCCGGCCTCTCCTACAACTTAATGGATGAACTCCTGCCGCTCTGCAGAAACTATGTCTTAGAAAATTACAGTTTTTATTTTTTTATTTTGGCTAAAAATGTTGAAATCATAATTAAAATACGACTGGATACACTTTAAAGAGGATCTGAGAGGGACTTTAAAAGGGTTTTTCAAATCTGGAAATATTGTAGTTCCTCTACAGACCACTAGGGGCTAGTCTTCAAACGACTCCCATAATAAAAAGTTCAGCTTCACTCCAGAAACATCGGACTCTTTCTACTCAGCAAGAACATAAACTTTGTGGACCAAGAGTTATGTAATTTAAAACACCAAAGTCTTTAACCCCTTAATGTCTCAAATATGCGACAAACTATGTCAGCTATAAAATAACATCCATGTAAGTAAATAAGTGAATATCGGTTTTCATTGCTCAAAAAAATAAATCAACTTGGGCTTTAAGGGGTTAATGATCTTGGTGATTCTGTTTATTCTTTGTTTTGGTTTCTGGGGGAAAATAAGGAATTAAAAATGTCTGTTTGTGAGTAAAAATTGAGACAAATTCTATTATAACCATAACAGCACGTTTAATCAGTCTGAATCGTACCAAAAATACAATTTCCATGAAACAAATATTTCTAAAAACAAAATGAGCATAAATAAATAAGAATCATGTTTGGAGCTTTTTATTTGAAGTGACATATTTTCTGGAGATTACCAGCGAACTGCAGCCGACTTGATACACAAGGTGGCGCCCTTGAGCACCTGCTGCTGTGGAAGCAGCTGTGCAGCCAAAGTGAAAGAATATTTCTGCAACATTTATGAGCGTGGGGACGCTTTTCATGCGACATAAATGATTTATGTAAACAAGTCTGATTAGTGTTCTGGTTGAGACAAAAGAGCTCCGCTCTGAGCCTCCAGCAGCTCCCAGAGCGGGAAGCTAAGATAGAGGAAGCGCGGAGAATCCCGCCGCTCTCCTCAGCAGAGATTCTGTCCTCCGCGGCGCAGGAGGTGGATCTATCGGCGCTGCAGCACCTACTGCTCATTAGAGGAGGTCGATAAACATTATGGATGATTCGATGCTTCCATAATACCGGGTTATTAGGAGTGTGAGACGAGGATAACAGCAATTCCCGTCTGCACATCAAAGAACGGCGGGAAAGCCGGCCTGCTGGTGGCGGCGTGGCCGGATGCCACCTGCACAGATGCTCGGCGGGAAGACTCCACCTCTGCCACATGGATCACCGCAGCACAAAAGGAAAACCTGGACCTTCAAACAGATGAGGACATTTCTTCTGCGTTTCAGAGACTGAAGGACTCCTTTGGAGGTCAATGAAGCGTTAAGAGACACTCGTGAAACTCGGCACCGCCGAGCTCAGTGTGGATTAGACCTACAGTGGTTTATGGGGCTCTCTATAATCCACAGCTGAGCTGGTTCCTCTGTCAGCTACTCTGATAAACACTGAAACGCTTCCCGACTGAAGCTTTAGTGAAACTTCCTGCAGCTGAAGACTCCGAGATGCTTTATGATTCTTTACCATGAACGGCCCGTTTTCTTCTGGTCAAAACCCATCAGCAACCATCTCTGTGCAGCCTCTATCTGGACTGCAATGTAACAGAGCAATTAGTGCAGAAGTTTTAAAGCAGGAGGACCGGTTCTGGTGTCGGATTCTGCCAAAGGATTCAGTTAAAGCCTTCCAGACTGAAGCAGAACATCTGTCTGGTCGTTCTCCATTGATTTAGTCACATTTACTAGAGTTTATTTCATGTTTTTTAAGTTTTTATAAGAAAAATATAAAAATGTATTTAGGTAGTTTAGCATAATTAAATGATATTGATCTCTAATTGTTTAACAGTTTAAGGATTTCTAAAACTAAACAATGATAGAAATGGTGTTTTTAACATATTTTCGTAATATTTTTCTCATGATTGAGGACATAAATAAAGAAAATTACACTTAAATTACATTTCTAAGTATTTATTTATTCAAATAATTATAAATCAGGCGCAAACTAAAATATGCCTTAAAAAAAAAAGCTTATATGTGATGAAACTGAAATGGGGCGGAGCTGGGAGCTTTTGGCCCCGCCCCATTCTGATGCATCCACTTACAGACAACCAGATCCATGAACGTCTTTGTTTTCCTCGTCTGATCTGGAATCTGGATCAGAACTGGAAGGCTGGATAAAACCACATTTTTTTGTTGCATCTCAAATGTTTTTATGTTTTTGTACTTTATTATTGTACATTGAGATTTCTATTATGTATACTTCTGTAAGCTGCTGAAAAACGCAATTTCCGCAAGGGTGCCATCCCAAAGGGATCAATAAAGCCAAGTCTCAGTCTAAGTCTAAATGTTAGTTTGTGGGTGTGAGAGCTGTAAGCAGGTGGAGAGAGTGTACACAAAGGCATGATGGGAAATAAACGCAGGCTGACTCCCTGTCAGCAATTTTGCCCAGAATTTAGAGGTGAATTTCTGATGACCTCCTGCCGCTCTGCAGAAACTAAGTCCGAGAAAACATCACAGTTTTGAAAATTTAGGCTAAAAACTGCAAAATCACAATTAAAAGAAAACTGTGAATGACTTTACAGTAAAATATATATTTGAAAGATGATTGGGGTGGGAATTAAACAAAGATTAAAGACATTTAAATATAGTTTGCTAATTGATTTACACGAGGAATTTATGGAATAACTTATGTATGTGTAAAATAAATAAATAAAGAAACAATAAATCCCAAACTGTTTTTTTCTTAAAAAATGTTAAAGTAGAAGTAAGATGTAGGTGAGTCTGCACTTTACTTTATTTAGAAATGTATTTCGAGTATCTATAAACAAGTTTCTGATCTTTTTAAAGTTGTATTTTCAATTCATCCTTCATTCCTCATCACTAAATCCAAACCACAGCTGACGGAGAACAGCCGAGTCTCAGCCTGAAGCTCATCCATCCAGTTAGGCCACTTTCTTTATCCAGTTCAGGGTCACGGGGGGAGAAGCCCTTCCCATCCGTCACCATGTGAGGGGAGGGCACACCTTGTAAAGGTCAGCGGTTCATCACGGGTCCACACAGAAAAAGACAAAGTGATCCGGTAACAATGATCCTGGGACACATTTATCAGAATGAATGCTTCCTCCTTTGGGTCAAAACAAATGAAATGCTACCAACTACACAGTGCTAAAAATCTAAACTGTTCAGGTCTGAAAACAAGCGTGGTTCTGGAGGAGTAATATTTCATAAACGAGGTTTGCTAACGGGAAATGGACCCCAGTGTTTCTGTTGGGATCTGGGAACATCCCGGCCTGAAACGGCTCTAATTTCATTGTTTGCTGAGAAGATAATCCAGATTACCACCAGAGAACACCACAATCTACGGCTGCTTCAGGATTATGTTTAATCGTTTTTACAATTAGAATGTCTTTAAAGTGAACAGTAAATGTTTATTTGTTGAAAACCAAGAGTTTGATTCTGTGGTTTGAGATGCAAATGCCGTTTGTGCTCCTGCATGAGGAGATTGATGTCTTTTCGCCGGTGTCACAGGTGAACATTACTTCAACATTTCTCAAATGAAAGTCTCAGGATTTGTGCATTCCTCAACACACATTTGCTTCCGTGTCGAATCCATTTCAAAGGTGGAAGGCGCGGCTCTGACCTTGTCCCGAGCCGCTCAAACGGTGACTGAATTCCATTAATACAACTCAAAGCAATTTCCTCACATTTAGCAGACACAAAGCCGGCCCCCATGCCTGGGGGGGGGGCTCAGATGATGGGGCGGGAAGGCGTCAAACATCCACCAAATCTGGGAATCAACCAATTCCTGCTCCCGCTCTGGAGGCACACGACTAAGACTTTTTGATAGCGGGTTAATAAGTATCTGTGATTATTCCTGTCACCATCCAGACAGAAGAGCTTCCTAACCAGAAGGTGGGAAGCAGCAGCTGCGTGGGTTCTCTGCCTCTGGAGCATGTGGGATCTGTCACTTTTGAGGCAGACCAGAAAACAGCAGACTCTCAGCAGCAAACTTCAGAGAAAAACGGACTCCTGCGACCGTTCCGCAGATTCATAATTCACTTTGACAGATGTCAGAACAAACATTGTTTGTTTTGGCTGCAGTGTGACAACCAGCTCCAAAATAGACCTGCGAGGACGTCAGAGGCCCAAACATCCTGCAGATCGAGACGCACACAAAAACCGTGGCGCCGCCTCCGGCGCCGGACACAGGTGTCCATTACTCAATTAGCAGCTGATTTCCTGCATCGTTTTCCAGGTGAAACTGTTTAAAAAGGAGTCAGACTTTCAGCTCCAACAAACAGAGACAAACTCGTCTCCAACCGATCAGCCCGCCGGTCGATCCGTCAGCGTGTGCGCTGAGATGAAGAGATCAATGTCAGCGCGTTCCCACGGTGCGTCCATCTCTGCCAGAAAGCCCTCATGCAAGCGAGGAAGGCCATCAACACAACCTACCCAAAGGGTACGCATGATATTGATGTTTGGAGGGTTGCCGTGGCGCCCAGAAGAAAAGCACCAGTAAAGGATCACCCGGAAAAGCAGGCGGTCTTTCCCGGAAAAGCCTCGCTTCCTTCCACGGCTCCGTTTTGAAGGGTCATTTTTATACACAGGCAGGGATGAAACAAACATTAGGAGAGGTGAGGGGGGGCATCCATCACCTCTACTTAGCTCTGCCCCGCTGTTCGCTCAGATAAAGTTGGTCTTATCTTTAATTAAGCTTGACGAACCATTACTGGGCCGCGATGCGAGATGCAAAACAAACAAACAAACGAACAAACCCCACAGCTCACCAGGTACGCCTTCACTGCAGAATCAATTAGTCCAGAATTAATTAAAAATAGCCACTTTATTATAAAGCAATTATGTAAGCAGTAATACATACAAATGATTTAATGACTGTTGCTGTGAAACTACACTCCTATCATTAACTCTAAATCATATTATTGGTAGTAAACAAACTTCTGCAGAATTCTTCTAGTCACAAATCTTGCCTGGTTTTCAAATCGGATTTAATTTACTTACATGTAATTGTGCACGCAGAAAAAAAAAATATCTACCATTGTGGAATGTGTGTGTTTTTATATGTAAGTGTAGAAAGTTGAGCTCATGTACCGGGTTAGGGTACCAGTACAAGTCCACATCTGGTACTACATCCAGTACCACGTCCCGAGGGCTGCATACCCTTGATTTTATGATTTTATGAAGAGCCAGCACTTAAATCAAGGGTCCCCAACCTCCAGGAGCCGAAACCGGTCCAGTACCGGGACGCGGAGCACACCGATACCCAAACCCAGTATTTGTTCCCTAACCAGACACCGGACGCGGTAACGGATGTGGTACCACATGCAGTACTAGACCCAAACTGGTATCAGATGCAGGACCTGATGCAATACCGGACTCTAACCGGTGCCAGACGTAGTATTGGACGTGCACCGGGTAAGGGTTAGGGTACCAGTACTGGAAATGTCCCAAAGACCAGTCTGCGTTCTGTACCGCGTCCCGAGTGCTGCATACCCATGATTTTATAAACAGTCAGGATGTCAAAAAACGATGAGTTGGGGACACCCAAAACGTCAAAAAGGAGAAGCTCTTAACCTCCTAAGAAGTCACATATTGATGTTTGGTTAGGGACCGTGGGCCGCGAACCGGAACCAGTCCAGTATTGGGATGCAGAGGACAACGGTACCCAAACCTAAACCTCACGTGTCGACGTTTGGTTAAAGACTTTCTGCATCACTGCTTGACGTCTTGGGTGTCCCCAATTCGTTGTTTTTTGACGTGCTGGCTGTTCCTGTTAAATCATGGGTCCCCAACCTCCGGGTCGCGACATGGAACCGGTACAGTACTGGGACACGGAATGCACAGTACCCTAACCCAGCACCAGACGTGGTACCAAATGCGGTACCAGATTCGATTCTGGACTGGAGACGAGGTACCAGACATGAACCGGTACCGGGTTAGGGTACAGGTACCGGATGCAGACTGCTCCTTAGAGCACGTCCAGGACTTTCCAGAACAGCTAACCTTCTCTGACGAACAGAACACTGTCTCTTTAAACAAACAAAACTCCTGTGTTCATTTCCTTCTGTTCAGTGCAAATGATCGGATTTTATTTGCATATTTTCAGACTCTTTTCATCTTACATGCAGATAACCACCAACAGTAATTGGCCTCTTAGCTGTTTGTAACGGCTGCTGTTCGAGTCTCTGGAGGAATTTGGTTTTTAATTATGTCAAATTGAAAAATGATTCTATCTTTGTTTTCATCTGTTCCTCAACAGTTTTCCTCTGAATGGCAGGTTTGTTTTTCTAAATATTTACACATATTTCTGACTAGTTTAGCATGTTTGTGGAAATAAAATCCTAAAATGTAATCTCATAGCAGGTTTTCCAGTGTTTAGCCTCAGTCACATGAACATACCCCTAGATACAAATGTACACGAACATTTTCTCCTGTACGGTTGACTTCACGGTCTCTGACCTTGTTATTTTGTGTGGGTCCAACACATTCTCATCCCAACTCGTCACATGTTGACATTTGGTTAAGTAAAATCAAGAGTACGCAACCCGAAACCAGATGTGGTACCAGACACGATACCGGGCACGAATCACTCCCGGGTGCGATCCGGTACCAGGTTAGAGTACCAGTACTGGGTTTGGGTCCCGCTACCCTAACCCGGCACTAGACGCAGTACCCGTTGTGGTACCAGACATGATACTGGATGTGAATCAGTACTGGGTTAGGGTTCCGGTGGGCTCTGCATCCCGGTACCGGACTGGTTTGCACCCCAGAGGTTGGGGACCCATGATTTATGGGAACAACTGGCGCGTCAAAAAAAAGACGAGTTGGGGACACCCAAAACGTCAAGTTTTGATCCGGAGGGGTTCTTAACCAAACGTCAACATGTGACGAGTTGGGATGAGAATGTGTTGCACACCTGTGTGCCATGAGCAGGTTTGTCCAGTTTTACCTGCATTTTGAACACCTGTAAGGTCAGTAAGGTCTGAGGCATTTCCCCTATTTGTCTCCTTGATTTTTTATTTTATTTTATTAACCTTCATTTAACCGGGAGGTCCCATTGATATATAAAAAACATCTTTTTTGTGACCAAGAGGCAAAAAAAAAAAAAAAAGTATGAATCACAGTTAGAGAATAAACCAAGATTTCGTTTAAAAACAGTTACCAGTAAAATAACCTTTCTCCGGTGCTCTCAACATGGATGGAAAATCATTTAACGGACACAGTCCTGTACGTTTGCAGTCTTTCTGTAGCATGTTCCATGTGTCTTCTCAGACCTGAACCCTTTACAGCAGATGGTTGCTGACACGCTACGTTCACACCGCGATCAGAAATGTTCGTTCAAGCGACCACTTCCCAAAGAAAAGTCAAAGTAAATACGTGTTTTGGGCTTCTGAGTTCAAAACTATTGTGTTCAGTGCCACTACACAAGTTTTTGTTCTCTAAGTACAAAATGTGCAGCCATCGAGTGTGTGGTGACTATTAAACCAGTTGAACTTTGACCAATCAGGGACTTGAATTTGGTAGTGATGTTTGGATCGTCCTTTTTAACCAGAAGTTCTATTCTAAAATAAATCATGGAGGTTAAATTAATGATTGTGTTTTTCATAAATCAGAATAGAGCTGTGAAAGACAAAGTCTGGAAAAGGTTCATCAGATTTACACCGCTCTGACATTTTGATTCAAGCATCAGGTAGTGACAGTGTTTCTGCTGGAGTTCTTCCTAATCTCCTTCATCTGGATCACTTTCGTTGCACTGAGGAGAATCTGGCCCGATTGGAACGATCTGATCTGAGAACTAAAACTCAGTTTTAATGTTTTTTTCTTGTGGCACCTTCAACTAATCTCATGATGAACTGATGCTGCGTAAATAAACCAAACTGAATCAAGAATGTTCAGGATGGAGGAAGTGGAAGCTCCTCCTCCTGCTTCACGTGGACGCGGTGGAGACTGTTGCTCCCACTTGCTAAGTCAGCAGACGGCGGCTGAGGGGCCGACAGATTGGCAGACCATCTGGCAAAGGCCAAGATTCTCCTGTTTTTAGCTCTAGACTCGGTCTGTGCCAATTCCTGGAGATGATTCAGATCTGCTTCTTCACTTTTAATTCTTCTCTTCCTTTGTGTGATGATGTGTGTTGGTCGCGTCCAGCCGGCGTGTCAGAGCTTTCCTGTGGAGAGGATGCAGAAAGCACACGCAGAGCTGCTCGATAACACTGTTGTCAACACAAATGTCACCTCCACTGTACAGATCCATTCCACTTTCACTGGTAATATGAAAACACTGGCAGGAGCTGCTTTAAAATGCCACCCAATGCAAATGGAAATATTTAGAGAATCGGCTAATATCAAGGCGCCGTTTGGCATTCAGTCTGCACGTGAAACCACTCCCAGACAATAAACAAGAACCTGCAGGAGAAGTTTGGAAGCCTCTGAAGATCATTATTAAGTTTGGAGTCTGAGCTTTTGCAGGCAGGGGGACATTTTGACCCCAATCATTTGGAAACTGTTTATTTATGATTAAGTTGGTCTTGTGTGGGCACTTCTGACCAAAGTTCTCCCTCAAAAGAGCTGGTGGAGAATATCAAGAGAAGCAGCGTCTGAATTATTTGATGCCGCCTGCCAACTTCTCTGGATGTTAGCCAGCCGGGTCAAGGCTGCAGACGGCGTGAGCCACAGGTTGAGCATCCGAATCAGAGCTGAGGGGTCGTTAAGAGCGCGGTTTCAGTCAAACATGTTCCGGGGTTCGCTGCAGACTATAAGCCAGGAGTGTCAAACTCAATCGCACTAGGAGAAAAAATCCAAAATACAAACAGGACATTTATTGAACACTCTAAAACGACATTTTTAAAACCATAATGTTTTAACATAATTATTAACTAGATATATAGCATTATATACGATAATATTAGTGTGAATGCTGTAGGCTGAATTCTGCCACTGAAAATAGTGATGACAGCTGAAGATGCTGAAATTGATAGTTAAAAATGCTGAAGCTGATAGTCAGCTAAAATATTAGCTAAATGCCAAATTACCTTAAAATAACTAGAATCTATACATAAAAAATACTAGGTTAGTCAAAACAGCCTAAAAAAAACTAAAAAAAAAGCTTAAAGTATCCAAAAAAGCTAGCATTTAAACATAACCCTAACAACAAAACAGCCTAAAATAAACTTTAAAAAGCCTAAATTAGCCAAAACAGCTAGAATGTAGCTGATAAATTAGCTAATCTTAAAAATAGCTTATAAAACGGAAAAAAAAGAAAAAAAAAACGCCTCAATGAGCCAAAACAGCTAGCATGTAGCTGAAATATTAGCTAAACTACAAAAAAACCTAAAAAATCTTAGTAAATACTCAAATAGTAGAAAAAGCTAACAGAAACTCTAAATCCACAACTTTTTTACCATAATTCTAAATAATAATAAGGCAGGAATATTATTCCAGAATAAATCAACTTAAACCTTAAATAACTTTCAATATTTTACTCTCCATAAAAATATATTTTGTCAAAATTATACAAGTTAGAAATGAGCAAAAGATAACATCAGGTCATTAAAAACAATAAAATAAAATGATCTGGAGGGCCGGATAGAATCACACGGAGGGCCGGATCCGGCCCCCGGGCCGTGACTTTGACTCGTGCTTTAAGCTGAACAGGGAGAAGCTGTTAAAAACGGACAATTACGGAGCGATGACATAAGCAAAGCCCTCCTGACCCCTGCAGACGTCCCCTCCTGCTTCAATATATTGTGACACATAACTCACCCGTCTGAAGCACCGGAGCATCGTTGCTTTAGTTCACCCGAGACCTCAGCACGCCGAACGGTCTTTACCGGAGACCCGACGGCGGCGGTAAACAGATAAATATGAGACGTTCACCCTGCTGAAATCCCCAGTTTAATTAATGCCAGGTCCCCTCTCTGTAATTTGAGGACTCCTTTATTAGAAACCGTAGAAGTGCGCTCCCCGGGGGACGCCCTCAGTCACAGGGAAATGGTGCCACAATATGTTTTTAATTTCCCTGGAGGTCCTTGCACTGCAACTATTTAACGAGCAGCTCGGCCTAATGAAATCAACGCAGGTTTTCTGCTCTTCCTTTGTCACAGTGACCGACCCCCCAACAGGAAACCCTCCGCCTATCTGCATGGTCATTGTGTAGTTGGGATGTCACTGGATTAAACCTCGCCGCCGTTTATCTCTGGAATCTCTCAGCCTCCTCCTAATTCCATGTCTGTTAATTATAACAAAAGCAGATTAAGAAGCTGTCTGAGTGATTAGGAGGAGCAGACCAAGACGTCACGGCTGCAGCATCTTCATCCTTTCAGGTTTAAATCCTCTGATCATCTTTTTATGGATTTTAAAAGTGTCTTTTAATGGTGATGATTAGCAAAAACCTAAAAAACGGTGTTGGTTTCTAGGACATAGTTCCTGCAGAGCGGCAGGAGCTCATTAGCGTATTTTCAACGTCACAATTTTTTTGTCTGATTCAGAACAACTTGACTTAAAAAATACTAAGAAATGTTATTTTAAGGGTAATTTTCTTCATAAATGTCCTCCATCATCAGAAAAATATGGTGACCAAGAACCGCCATCGCAGATAAAAAGATAATGACAAACAAAAAAGGAAACTGTGCAAAATAAAATCTGCAAACAAAAAAAGCGATCTCAACAAAAATAAAAAAGTAACTAAACAAAGTTAGTTCTTTTTTTTTATTTTTGCAGCTTCTTTTTCTGTTTGCTGTTACTTTTTTCCCTGCGTTGGCGGTTATAGAAAAACGCCACAAGAACAGGTTAAAAACACCAAAAATATTATTTTGATTGGAGTCTTTCAGACTTTTTCTTGATTCCAGTAACAGTAAAAAACAAAATCCCAGGTCAGTTTCTGTGACCTGAACCTCATTAAATTTAAACTGTCATTTCAATTAAAAGTCAGAAATAGATTATTTTAAAAAAAGTGGTGCAGGGCAGAAACATCATTATATAAACTGGACTGAAGGAAAAAAAAAAGTTTCAGCATTTTAACAAATTAGTTTCTAAAAACAAGAAACTTGAGGATGAATGATTATTTTGAAAGTTTAAGAGGAAGTCTTTGCTGGAGAAGTGTCATCCTCACACCATAATGGTTAACATCTCAATCCTCAGTTTGCTCCTGTTTCTTTTTCTGTCGTTCATGTTTGAAATTCCAGGAAAGTATTTCTGTGTATTTAGTTTTCTGGGCCAAAGGTTTGTTTTGCTTTTTGCTTCACGAGAGTGAAGGTTGAGAGTTTGACCATCAGGGTTTTTTCAATGTCTTTAATAATGAACAAACAAACAAACAAACAAACACAGATTATTTCAGCAAATCAAAAAGAATCCATTCTGGAGTCAAAACTGAAACTGATGCGGTATCATTTGTTTTCTCGATATTTGCTAATAGACATAAACTGTTCATAAATGAATAATACAGACTGTTAAAGATCCACTCTGATGAAAATGTTAACATGTTCATGTGGCGTTTTTCTGATGATAGAGAACATACATAGAACAGAGTTTGCAGTGTTTCATCCTTTATTTATTTTGATGAATTTCTTCTTGATTGACATTGTTTTTTACTCGTTTCTCATGTGTCTGTAGGATTTTGTGCAGGTTAGAGAAGCGTTGCTACGGTTGTATGTACTTGCCTGCATTAAGAGATTGTGACGTTGGTTGCGGTGCTAATACAGCACTAATCCATGTCGTTTTTGCACATTGAAAGCTAAACTATTTGGTGCAGTGTGATTCATGTGTTGTTTTCCCACTCCCCTCTGGGGGAGCGGGAGAGATTCCAGATTCCAGGTGGCTCGTCTGCGCTCCTGTCCTTGGCTGTGGACATCGCCTCTGGCTCGACTCCCTCCCCCCAGCTGTCTTCCCGTTTCATCTAGGCCATGTGGTTCTTGCCCCACAGCGGGGTTGGTGGTGGTTCGAGCAGACAAAGCAGCGATGGCGCTCAGGTGGAGCCGCGGTTGCTGCCGCTCCTTCATATTCACGTCTGTTCTGAGGGTGGAGAGCTTCCAGAAGTTTCTCCTTCCGTCCCCACAGAAGAGCAGCAGCTTTCAGCATCGAGCTTTGATCTTCTAATGAGAAGATTATTACACACCTGTCGGGAAGAAACTCACTCAGCAAATCAGTGAGCTGCTCAGCGGGGTTTGAAGCCCCCCCCCCTCGTGTTCCTGATACAGTCTTCTAATGTGCTTCTAATATACTGCGAATGCCTCATGATGACACAAATCAATACATATACTTATCCCGGAGTATCCAGCGGGGCATTCTCTTATCCTGCTGGATTTTCACACACTAACTTAAAAATCCAATGAACGGTCTTCAGGGCCACGTTCTTATTCCTGTCAGTTCAGGAGGATTAAGGACGAAACCCGGAGATCCCTCGTTCAGGCGGAACTTTTTCTAAAGAGAAGCTAACAGAACATGAGAGCAATATTTATTTGATTATCCAGAACAGAAAGCGCCCCTCGTGAAAAGCAAATGACCAACAAATGATAACTTTAAATACGTTAGGTCGTATTAATGATCAGTTTGTGTCTTAGTGGGATTGATCCGTCTGTTCGATACTCCAGCGTGTGCTCCTCCCTGATTAGAGGATGTCTAAGGCAGCAGAGGGCTAAAAACAAACAGGAATAAAACATTAATAGATGGAAAATAGAATCACAACAGGAGAAGTCGAACACACACAAATAAAACTTTGGTTTTAGAGTTTGGACTTTGGAAAAATACAATCCTGTAGCAAATTAGGAAATGTTTATCTAACGAAAAAATTATCAGCAGAAAAATAACAGAACAAAAACATACGTTTGCTGTGTATTTCTGCTGCTTCTATGAGTCATTTTCATTGTCTTTATTAGAGATTTTATTATGTTTCTCACAGCTACATGATTTCACGTTAGGATCTCCTGAAAAGATCAACAATTATCTTCAATGTTCTTCAATTAAAATTAAAAACGTATTATCAAAATAAATACCACATTATCAAGACATGTCTCAACCGTAAACCAGGACTGACATTTTCTTTCCTGGCACCTTATTTTTTACTGTTTTACATATTTGACTCCTTTTACCTCTAATATATGTCTTTTCTGCACGAGGGAGATGCTGCTAATCTTTGTTGTATTCTCAACTATGAGGGGCCGTCCAAGACATTATTTATTCTGAACCATTCACATTCATACATTCTTGCTCTCACATTCATATATACTGTCTT
>NC_050532.1:27314700-27320638 GCF_002922805.2 Oryzias melastigma | reverse complement strand
GAAAGACAGTATATATGAATGTGAGAGCAAGAATGTATGAATGTGAATGGTTCAGAATAAATAATGTCTTGGACGGCCCCTCATACTCAACGATAATAAAGCTTTTCTGATTCTGATTATTTGACCTTGAAACTCTTTAGTCCAACAAGCATCAACAGTTTCTTCTCTGAATCGATGACTCTAAATCAAACATTGAAATACCCACTACGATGAAAACTGTGTTTTTAACTTGTTCTTGTGGCCTTTTTCTGATGATGGAGGTCACATGTAAGAAAAATACGCTTAAAATTCAATCTCTAAGTATTTCTTTATATAAATCAATGAGAGTCAGGAGCAGACGAAAAAAAAGATACTTAAAAAAGATTGTATTTTTGATGCAGAAAATACAGTTTCCCTACAGAGCTCCCTGCTCCAGTCTCTGGATGGGGACGGGGGCGGGGTTGCTTCACGCCAACGACCCCACCCCCAACTCAAAGAGTGAATTTCTAATGAACTTCTGTCGCTCGGCAGAAAATATTTCCAAACAAATGACAGTTTTTTTTTTAATTTAGGCTAAAAACAACATCATCATGATTAAATATGTGTTGAAGATTTTTCATTATTTTATTTTAATTACACATTTGAACCAGAGTGGGAGGATAAACCTCTAGAGATGGAACATCTCGTTTTCAAGAGGGTTCTTCATGATAGGAGATAATAATCACAAATGACTGAGTAGAAACCAAACATTACAAATAGAGACTAAATCCACATAAACACTCACACTCATAGACGTACTGAGTCTCAATATCCACCCAATGACATTTCAGAATGTTTTTTAAATAACATGAGCTCAAATGATGCAGTCCCTGCTATAGCGCTGCATTCACACCAGGCATTCATTCATTCAACCAATCACCTCCAAAGAAAACTCTAAATCCATGTTTATGCGTGTTTTAGGCTTCCGTGTTAAAAACTCTTGTTACGCATGTTTTTAAGTCTGTTTTTGGGCTCTACATACATAACACACGTCCAAGTTAAACTGTTTGGTGCAGTGTGATTCATGTGTTGTTTTCCAACTTCAGATTCCAGGTGGATCGTGGTGCTCCAGTCTTTGGTCGTGGAACTCGCCAGATTAATCCTGACCAATAAGAGACTGATGTGGTATGACGTATGGCGCCCTCTTAAGTATACAGAACAGAATCTTTCATGTATCGGAATAGAAAGAAAACACTGAAGCGAGATTAACCAGATTTACTGCCGTGAGTACATGCGCTGGTCTAAGACCGAATGCTAAACGTGCGCTCAAGGACCAACTGTCACATCAAATCTCTGGTGTAAGAGACATTTATAACCTATAGAAGCATTAAAAGCACTCTCAATGATGTTAGTTTTTTTGTGTGATATAAAAACAACATTTGCTGATGAAAACATTGAAAACTGATGCTCAACTGTGGTCGTGTCAGGGAGGGAGCATCATGGTTGGGGCCACTGTCCAGCCTTAAAGCGGCGTGTTACCGAGTGTGAGAGAGCAGCTGCTGGCTGCACAGATGACATTCAGATGCAGAGAGCAGCTCCGAGCCTGTGGGCTGTTTAATTGCTCTGTGGGTCCAGCGTGCCAGAGAGTGAGTGGGTGACTGCCCAAAGCTCAAATTAAAACTTCCCTGGGGAGTCAGACGCTGCCATTTACATCACTGTGAGCGGTCTGCTGTGTGACTGGACGCCGTTTCTGAACACGATCCGATTGATTCCTCCGTCGTCATGTCAGATGAGACGTGAATGTCCTCCTTAGAGCGGTTTGTGGTTGTTTTGAGAGCCTCCACAGAGGAGTCGGATGTTGAATTACCTCCTTCCGCAGTTCTTGAACGACGCGTCAATTCGTGAGTCAACGCACATCTGAGAGATCGGATGTTTTCACGGAGTCAAGAGTTGGCGTGTAATTGAACTGAAAAGCACAAAGGCGGTGGGAGATGGCGCCGGAGACTCCCCGAGTCTGCAGCTTTGAAAACAAGTCACAGCCTCCAGAGGAAGCCGAGGCAAATCCCAGCTGCGTGTGAAAGTGTCCTCCTCTGTCACGCCCAATGCAAACTCCTCATCAATCGCGGCGGCGGACGACACGATCCCCGACAACTTTTCACATCAGTCTGAGGATTAGAGGCATGAGGTTTACGCTGGCCTCGCCAGAATCCAGGATAACATTTTTTGATTCAGCAATTTAAACTAATTTCAAGGCTGGCTCTGCAGCAATTTTCTGGATCAGTGGAATGTCAGAGCAGGGCCGGTCACCGGCCCTCTTATCGCAGGTACCAAACACTGGGGGATACTATGCTAATTGCTCAGTTTGGAGAGCTGGGGGGGGGGGGGTGTTTCTGCCATCTTGGCCAGAATTCACCTAAAGGTTGTGTTGTTCTGATTGGAGCTGGTTGCTGCCCAACAAAAGCTGGCACCGGAAAAATCATAACTTGTTTTGGGTGAAAAGCTCTTCAGCGGAATCAGAGGCTGTGGATGAAAACGGGAACAATGATGGGTTTGAATGGAGGCCCAGGAGCAAAAGAACAGAACCACTAAATTATTAAATAAAAAAATGTTTATTTTTCATGACTTTCTGAATTTAAAGAGACATGTTTTGTTTAAAAGTAGTTCTTTCTTAAAAAAATAAGTTTAAGTTAAAAATAACAGTTTGATTCCTTTTAAAGCAGGGGTGTCAAACCTAAAAAACTAAAATAAAAACAACGTAGGTTAGCCAAAACAGCTAACATGTAGCTAAAAAAATAGCTAAACTTCAAAATTTCTTTAAGGAAAGGCTTAAATTAGCCCAAACAGCTAGTGTGTAAATATTAGCCTAACTCCAAAAAGGCCTTAAAACAACTTAGAAAGAAAAGCATAAATTAGCCAAAACAGCTAGCATGTAGCGGAAATATTAGCTCAACAGCCAAGAAAATCTTAGTAAATACCAAAATAGTCCAAAAATCTAGCAGACTGTCAATTTTTTAAACTTTAGAAATGTAACTTTTCAACATAATTATGAATAATAAAAAGACAGGAATATTATTCCAGAATAAATCAATTAAACCTTAAAGAACTTTCAATATTTTACTCTCCATAAAAATATATTTTGCCAAAATGATACAAGTTAGAAATGAGAGCAAGATAAGTAACAATAAAAGAAAATGACCTGAAGGGCCGGATCTGGCCCCCGGGCCGTGACTTTGACACACGTTTTATAGAGTTCAGAACTCGCATGCCTCTGATATTTCTGCGTTTCAGATCCTTAGAAGCTGCAAATAAATTCCGACTTAGAAATGTTGGTCTTTGTGGTCACTTTTTGCTTTTGTTCAGTTATTTTATTTATTCTGTCCCACAGCCGTCCTGGACTGAAGGACCGGATGGTTTCAGCCATTCTTCTTTCTGACGCACCTTCAAGCTCAAAGTTGACTCCACAACGGACCAAAAACCCAAAAGAAAAAAATCTAATTATTATGGGATGGCCACAGGACTTGTGTCTTGGTGGCCATCTTGTTACAAAGTGTGAAATTTGATGATTTTAACTTTTTTGCACAATATTTGAAAAAATAAATTTGTTTGAACAATCTTCACGAAAACCCACCACCAGGTTAAGTCTACAACCACCACACAAGTTTTGGTGACCTTGAGAAAAAGGTTGCAATCTTGAATTCTCCAAAAAATAAAATCACCTTTGGTACCTGTAGCCTTCTAACTCCTCAAGTATTGTCGTGAAGCTCCTTGGGAAAAAAACAATGAAAAATTGGAATTAGAAGTCGCAGATTTTAAGCGGCGTTAGCATAGCGAGCTCGCCAAAGGGCCGTTTCCCTGTAGCACATTTTTATCGAAATATAGTGAAAACTCAATTAAAAAAAACTGTTGTCTCAAACTGAACGAAAGGATATGACAAACAATATGAACATGTTCATGTGATGTCCCTCTTTTGGGAGAGATTCCAGATCCCTGGTGGATCGGCTATGTTCCTGTCCGTGGTCGGGGTCCGTCCTGGGAGAGGATCCCTCCTTTATCCATCCGTGAGGTTTCGTCTTTGAGAAGGATGCTCGGTGAAGTTTAGTCCGCTTAGTTTAGTTAGCAACCAGCCATCGTTTATATTTTATGATTGATTTTATGTTTTTGTACAATTACAGGTTTGTTCTGAATAAATATAACAAAATTGAATGGAATAATTTCAATACTCTCTAGTCATTTTCTTCTCTAGATTTATGTTCTTTCTCTATTTTTTTTGGCTAACACTTTTCTGGTTTCGATTCCACACAATTCAATATCTTTTTTCTCAATTCTTTTATTGCTTTTCTTTTCACAAAATGACATAAACAAAAGATCCTGGAGAAGTTCTTATACAAAGGAGATTAAAGGGAACAGAAAAGAGAAAACTTCTTTACAGTTTTTGAGGGAGTTTTGCTGAAATATATAATAAAAAATGTATTTCATGAAAAAAGGTACTTTAGCCCAATCCCTTATATCTCCTTTTGAAGGGATTCTTTTTAAACTTTGAGGTGATTGAGTTTCTTTAATTGATTCTTTCATGTCCTGACTGCTTTTTTTTGTTTTTTGTTCTAAATTTAAGCAAAGAAAAAACTCTCATCCTTCTGAGTACTCTGTCTTTTTTTTAAATATTATTTGTGTTCTGTGTGGCAGACAATTCTGATTTGCCTTAAACTGTTTGATCAGCCAAATATTGAAATTTCAAGATTTTAATTTACTGTATAATGGATTGGATGGATCTGATGTTGCTTCCAGACATCAGTCTTATTGACTTTTTAGTAAAATAAAAATTAAACTTAAATCTTTTATATGGATTTTCTTAAATTTCAACACAATATTGTATGTATGGAACAAAAACGGAGTTATACAATAAATAAATCACTTTGCTGACTTAACTTTACGTAAAACATCCATTGAATTTCCTATTTTTTAATATTAAGAAGTTCATATCTGTGCAGCAGATCTAGAATTAGATTCTATGTGAATCTATTTCTGTGAAGAACATTTTATTTTTCGATTTTTTGTTTCTGAAAACTAGTTTTTTGGACCTTTTGTCTTCAGTGTTGTTGACATTTTGAAATGAACAGCAGTTTCTTCAACTATTTGTCAAAGTTTTTGTTTCTGTTTGACCTCAGATGTTTTTTTAGTGAAGAAAACAGTCGCGTTTCTTTGGTTTCTCGTACGTTTTGGTCCTTCGGAGACCACAGGTGTTTAAAGTTCACCCACAGTGGCTCCATCTGGGCTCCTTCAGGTCTCACAAACATATTCAAAGATCTGTAAGAAGTTTAAAGCCAGTCTAGTGTGGGAATAACGAAACGTGTCTTTTACGAGTTCATCAGAAGCCTTAGGCGAAGACGGCGGAAACGCGCTGACCCCGCCGCGCGCCCAGCAAAGCAGCGAGTGCGTTTATTAAAAAAAGCAGACTTTCCCATTTCCTCGTGGAACATTTCTGCTTTTTGATTGCTCCTCAGAAACCATGAAACCCTGGAAGTGGACATTTATTGTCAGAAGTGGCCAGAACACTGGAGCATGAAATAATACAGTATCTGCGGATCATTTTGTGCCGTGTGGCTGCAGGGCGGCACAGCCGAGGACATTATCGGCTGGACTATTTGCTGACGCTCGTGGCGTCTTTTTTTTTCTTTTTTCTTTTTTTCTTTGAACTTGAACAAAATGTTGCAACAGAATCATCCAGTTATTAAATCTGATGCAAGAGAAGAGATTCAGAAACAGGAACAAAACGTTTTCATCAGCGCTTCGGCTCTTTCATGTCGGAGTGATCTCTGGGTAAAACATTTGGCACCCCCCCACCCCACCCCCCCATATTCCCTTATGTTTCGCTGCAAAGCCTCACAGGGTTAAAAGCAATTTCCCACCTTATGACAAGTGTAGAAACATATGGAGGCAAATGTTGCAGGAGGAAGTGGGGACAGATAAGGGGGGGTGAAAG
>NC_050532.1:27281196-27314189 GCF_002922805.2 Oryzias melastigma | reverse complement strand
AGGTTATAAAACACACAACCAAGTCAAGAAAGCCCCCCGACTCGTGTGGTGACCTCCGAGTGTCAAAGCTGCTGAGAGACGGAGACGCCTCAGTGATCCACGATCTACAGCTGGATCACAAAAGATACGGTTAAAATAATCTATTTATTAACATACAGCAGAGAAATATACATCACACTGATTTCTATTGAAATATTTTAATAGAAATGTGTGGTTTTTTTTTTTTGCATTGTTGTCATACTTCAATTTGACCCCCCAGCCAGATTTTTAATGATCTATTCTTAAAGCCTTCACAGTGGTCTTAAAGTACGTGTGTCAAAGTCAAGGCCCGGGGGCCAAATCCGGCCCCCTGGGTAATTCTATCCGGCCCTCCAGATCATTTTATTTAGTTGTTATTAATGACCCGATTTATATGGCACTCGTTTTGAACTTGTATAATTTTGACAAAATATATATTTTATGAGAGTAAAATATATAAAGTTATTTAAGGTTTAATTGATTTATTCTGGAATAGTATTCCTGTCTTTTTATTATTCATAATTATGTAAAAAAGTTATGTTTTAAAAAATTAGCATTCTGTTAGTAATTTGGATATTTTGGTATTTACGAAGATTTTTAGGCTATTTTGGAGTTTAGCTGATATTTTAGCTATCAGCTTCAGCGTTTTTAGCGATCAATTTCAGCATCTTCAGAGAGTGGTACCAGGCAAAGTGATGCGAGTTTCTCCACTTCCTGAGGAGGTTGAGGATTTCTCGGCTTCCCCTTCTCCTGAGACCGGCGCTCGTGGTCCAGAACTTTATTGTTTGGAGCTGCTGATACATCAGAATGAAGACGCACATTCTGCTATATGATTATTCAAGCTAACCTCATTAAAATAAAAGAATATCAGTGCAACTGTCAAGCATGGGCATGGTAGTGTGATGGTATGGGGGCAAGAATCAGAACCATGACCTCTTTTAACTACCTCCTGAAGGACAACCGTCACCATTGGCAACCCTGACTCTGGTCTAGAGCAATAACAACAACTGGACACCAGTAAGTAAATAAAGGAGACCCCGTGTCCTGAAATGAAAGAACATGAAATAACTGAAATAACTAAATCCAGCAGTATAAGACTGCTGAGGACAAGGAGGGAAAGAGAAAGAACAAAACAAAGCAGCACAAGTAAAATCTGAATCCAGATTTGGATCTGAGTTCAGGATTAAAACAGACGTTCATAAGTTTAAAAGGTGTTTGTAAAAAACTGTTTTCTGCGGAGGGAAGTGGATAAAAAACAAAGTACTATTACTATTACTATGACTGTATTTTCTCAGTGGGACATGCAGGTTTGGATACACTTATATTCTTAAAGATTTTGTGATCTTGAGTTATTTTATTGTGGTGAGTAACAAAATAAAGGTTAGAACACCGATAACATTAGATTATGATTTTATTTTTCTATGGAGCTTCATTGTTTCTCATCATCTTTTTCTTTTGTTAAAGGGAAAAACCAGCAAACTAAGCGTGAGAGTTGACAATGTTTTCCCAATCTAATGAGAAACCAAAACCCTGAAAGGAATGAAAATGTTGTCAGAGGTGATTCTCATTTTAACAACCTGAATGACCAGAGTTTTCCTCCCAACAAAAGAAACGAGTGTAAATTGGCTGAACTGAAAGACGGCCTGTTAGGGACATTTGGACTAATTAAATTGGTCCAAGACTCACTTCTCCCAAATCGTAGATTCATGCAGAAAATGGGACTGGCTTAGCTTTAATAGTGACAAAAACAAACAGCGAAGGAAGGAAATCTGCATGGCTAGCCTCGGGCCACAAAAACAATTACCCGAAAATTCATTTATACAAAGACAGCTTCCTGTTCTTTTAATGATTCTATTAATGAAAACATTTCAGGGACTGGCGAAGGTCCAAATCTGTCAATGACTTTTTCTTCCAAGAGATTGAGGGAAAACGTTGTTTGGAGTGTTTACAGAGGAAATATGCAATAAAATGAGTGTCAGAACGTCAGGAATTCGGACAGTCCAGGACAGTTTGTCTGCTGTCAGGGAGACGGATGCTGCAACCAACCGGCAGACGGGAGGCTCAGCTCCTTCATTAAAATTTAAATGAACAAAACAGGGAAAAATAGAGCAATGAATACATTAAAATCACATTTTTCATAGAACTAAATCCTGCACATTCAAGTAAATGAGACATTTAGAAGAAAATATTAAAATAAATAAATAATTTATTTATTAATCCAAAATTATCTTACTTTTTGTCATTTTTTTTATATTTACATTACATTTGAGGTGATTGTTTCCCTCGTGGACAAGGCGAAATCAGTTCTCCACATCCAGCAGCAGAACCGCCTGAAATGTCTGAAAAAGACAGAACGGTCGTGGAAGGACGCTTCCCTCGGGGTTCACCGCCAAACTATGCTACCATGCTCAAAAATGTAAGAGGCTGGGCGCGTCGTATCATCTTCTTTATCCTAGTCTGAAAAAAAAAATGTGTATAACGATGTCACTCCTTCAGTGGTCCACAGCGGGTCCAAAGGATGACACTTTTCTAGGTAATTCTTCTGGATTTCCAACTACAACGTGATAAATTAGCTTTTATTTCCTAAATGTTTTTCCGTTCTACAATTCCTTTATTATACAGTCCCTCCACGAATTTTCAATCACAACTATTAACTCAAATTTAAGTAAATTGTTGCACATCTTTAAATTTTCACTGCAACTCTGACCAATCTCCAAGACGACGCAGCTTTGTGACGGTTTCCGATGAGTCACTTCTCTGTCTCTTCTCTTCAAGAAGAGCATTAATGTTCATTACATGGTGAACGCACACCGGCCTCGTGTGGTGCATTCAAGATCGCAAATGAAACTATGCAGCTCATTCTGAAGTATGTTTGAATCAACACAAATATTTGGTTTATTGTGAGCAGTGAGGAGTTCATTTTGGGTTTGACAGTTTTATTTAAGTTAAATGAAATGTTTATAGTGATGATGAAGTATTTTCCTACATGTCACCATGAAAATAGTTGGAATATCAGAGTATGAAGTTTATTTCATAATTAACCTGTTTGACGTGCTTTTCGCAAATAAAGAAGTTTGAAAAAATAAAAAATTTTCTTGCAATTTTTCACAAAAGCTGCCAAAATTTAGGGCGCAGCGATCATGAATATCTGCCACAAAATCCTGGAGTGTCTGATTATAAAAACAGCTGTTTATTAATTCATTAATCTGACCGACGACTTAAGTGGTACAAAGTACTTCATGTTTGCATTCAAGGTTATTTCAAATACTAGAACATTCTAGCTCACATCTCTGATGATCATGCGAGCATGTTTCTCATTAACATGCCACTTTTTTCAAATATGGCTGTTATATTCAATTTTAAAAAAATTTAAAAATATGTTTATTTATTAGATTTTCTGCATTTTTCAAACATAAGTAACAGTGAAAACATGTGTGAAGAGATTTTTCTCTTTTGCTTTTTTTTAATCCAGGTTAACAGGATTAATGTGCCGCTGATGGCTAATGGCTGATGGATTAGGTGATCTTGGGATTTCAACGGCCACTTATCCCCAACTGTCATAGTGTGCACTAAACTGCAGCAGCCTCTGAGAAGTGGATGTCCCAAAAACACAGAAGAAAGTCTGAAGGACCGGAGGATCTGCTGTCATCGCTCTGCCAAAAAAAACCTTCAACGACGAGGCGATGGAAGAAGAAGAACGAGTCAAAATGAACAGCCAGCCGTCTGTGGAACGAGCAGCTTTTCTTTAAAGAGGATCGCTGGTTCACCACAGCTAGAAATGTTCACGTCAGTCTTTTTTACTGCAGGATTTATGAGAAATCAAAGAGAATTTGATGCCTTCAGGAAACGTTCGGCTGTCAAACAGGTGAGAACGGACCAAAGTCGGCGTTCCGTTTGTGTTTACAGGAAAACAACAACACAAGTGTTTGTGTGAAACCAACATGCAGGAAGCAAGTGGGAAGATGTTTTTCTGTTGTTCTGACTCGGCGCCAAAGCTGTTTGTTCTAAAATAATGAGGAGATGAGATGAGGAGGCTGGCGCTTCACCTTTGAACCGTGCACTCTCTCCTTCTGGCGGAGAACATTTCTCACCGTGACTCTCGGAGGAACTTTCAAAAACACATCCAACACCCACATAGCTGCAATTTAAGAGCTGATCCTCAGATTGTGATATCACACAATAACATTTCACAGGATCCATATGTGATGCTGCGTGCCAGCCGGTGGCTCCTGTGGCATCGCTGACTTCTCGGCTTTGCGCCCCCCTCCCTCGGTCGTATCTCCACTCGCCGGTAATAAGCTGGAGAAGCCACCGCGCGGCGTCTCGGAGTTCACGCCGCATCGACGTAATCATGGGATCAGTGTGCCTCTCTGTAGCTTCACACATCTCATCAAGCTGTGTTTGAAATGCTAGTGCTTTCATTGATTTCCATTAGCACAGTTTGCATCCCGTGGGAGGGGGGGCACACACAGCTCCTGTGCTTTTGGAGATGAGTGTGAACACACCGCGGCGGTCCGGCGTCTGAAGGAAGGGGAGAAATGTGTTTGTTCCCCTCCGTGACGTTTGTTCACACCTTTCCACCTGCAGGAGGAGCAGCTGTGTTTGGTGTTCCTGCAGGAGAACAGGCCGGCCTCCCCGAGGATCGCGGCGTGGACGACTCCAGCATCCACAGACACCCTTTAATGTCACACTGCATCACATCATCCTTCCGCGCAATAACCCGAATGTGACCCGCATAAACAAACACGTTCACGCGGCGGGAGCGGCACGCCGCCTCTTCTGGCCCTAATATTGGATCAGTCCGATCAATTCCTGGATAACACCGTGTTTACTCGGGAAGAGAAGATAAATCCCCGCAGTAATGTAAGATAGAAATGCACACAAGAGTTACCAATCCAGAATATTGATCTTTTTGGCACCATGTCATTGTATTGATTCATGCTTGTTGCTTTGAAAAACATAATTGTGAGAGCACCCACCTTCCAGGCCATTACCATTTTAGCTGCTGCACTTTAATTATATCAAGAAATAAAACACTCAGCAGTGCTTAAATGAGGATTTTTGGATAATGTAGCTGCCTTAGTAGTAAATCTTTAAATTCCAAAATGGTTTGTTTGATGTGCTCCAAACTCAGTAGGCCTAAACAGATCACAAATTTGGAACCGCCGCGTTCCAAAAACACAAAATCGATGTTTGATGGGCAGGAAAACACAGAAATCAAGTCTGAAACTGGGAAGAGCTGAGCTGCAATCGACGGCATCAACAGGTTCAATTAGTCATGTTGTCTTTGCACAAACTTCTACAAGAGTAAACGTGCAAGAGCAGAATGAGATCGGGCAATTCAGACGCGTCTGAAAACAGCTACAGATGGAAATGTTGCTGCTTTGATGTTTTTCTCTGCATTCTTGAAGCCGATCGATAACAGACATGAAACATTTTAGATTTGTTGATTCTAGATCACAGCATCAGTGTGAATCTGTTATTATTCCATCCTTCAGGTTCTCCATACATTCTGATACAAGCGCCTGCCGCTTCCAGTACCGCGTCCGTCAACGCGTTGTTTACTGCGTCCGTTACTTTGCTGGTACTGCGTCGTGCATTAAACCAGGAGTTCCTAAACCTTGGGACGCGGACCGACCCAGTCCAGTACCGCGTCCGTCACCGCGTTGTTTACTGCGTCTGTTACTTGCTGGTACCGTGTCCTGTAGGGCTGGGAATCACCGGGTACCTCACGATACGATACGCGATACATGGCTCACGATATCGATAATATCATGATACTGTGATAATTGGCAAAAATCTTCTCTAATAACTGACATTATATAGAAGAACACACTTTTTTTTTTGAAAATATATCCCCATTTACTTTTTTTTAGCTTAAACACAATCATAATAAACAACTGTTCTTATTTTGTGCAACAAATTATTGACACTTTTGTGCAACATTGCTGACATCAGTAATACTATGTCTTTGACGAGCATTGACACTAAATGAATTGGAATTATCTGTCAGATTCAATGTTAACAATAGTAAACATGATCAGCAGTGACACTACTTAGTGCAGAATTGTTGTAACAGAACAAAAATTAAATAATTCAAGTGGCGACAGCTATCTACCTCCAAAAGAACGTCACACCAAAGGATGATTAATATAATGTTTTACAGCCTCTGTCAAGTGTTTCCTAATTTTTCGTGCATTCTTCCCACATTTGAAAAGGGCTGAGAATTCAAAACTGAAGGCTGATTTTCTCAGAATGAAACCTGAGATTATTTTTCCAATCTTTATCTATTTTCCATTTGGTCAGTCAGCAGTCAATAGGTAAAAACCTTAAAACATACATGATGATGGCAATATATATTTACAAATTTAAATTCTATTACAGAATAGCAATAAACAACTTCAATCAATAATAATTTATATAATTTTAAGTGCTTCAATTAACTAGCAACCTCCCTAATTTTACAGTGAATTCATGTACTTTATTTGAACTACATTTTTATTTAAGTTCATACATCAAATCATACATCTTTTATCTAAGAATTACTTTAAATTAACACTAGCAACAAGTAATTACATTGTTTGAAAACGTCACATTATAAATTTACCAAAGTTACACCGTACACCAGCAGGTTAAACATTGAAGTGCATGAAAACGAAAATTCCGACGCTCCTTGAAGCGTACACAGACAACTGCGGAGCACGCGCCCAGTTCCCACAGTAAACAGGAAGTAAGTGATCGCTGACATTCTAGCGCTCAGACGAAGTCGCTTCTTACCGGCTGGATCTCCTACAGATGGAGGATAAATGCTGACAGGTAGACATGCTTCACACACGCGCTACAGAGCCCGAATCTCACCGGAGCTTCTCCCGAGTGAAACGCGTGCGTCCCTATCAAATGTCCGACGCAGCGCGCCCATCTGCTTAATAGTTCCGTCACGTGACTCAGACGCTCAGCGCAACAGCCTCTTCAAATGAAAATATAAGATCAATACTTGGTGAGAACCCTTAGAGAATCGATCGCAGGACTAAATATCGCAATATATCGCTATATGGCACACCCCTGGTGTCCTGAGGGTTGGTGACTCCTGGTTTAATACTTTAATCGGAACAGCCAGCACATCAAAAGATAATGAGTTGGGGACGGGTCATGGTTAACCTAAAAACATCAAAAAGTGACACGGATGGGCCAAACTATATCTCTATATCTCTAATGAGAACGTGTAGGAGTAGGATTGCTTCTTTATGTTATAAATGTTTAACTAATTAATTTCTATGAAGTTAAATCAGCATTGTAACTCTGTTCTAATTGTCGTATTGATTCTTGCCCTGGAACCCGTTAAAAAGAGGGCTTAAATCTCAATGGGATCCACCCTGGTTAAATAAAGGCTTGAGGAAGAGTAAACATTATGGCATCATGTGCACACATGAGGAAAAGTCGTTCTAATTCTGTAATTTTTTGTTGTCAGATGATTTTTGATTTCGTCTGAATGAAGACCTGAACCTGCAGGACCTCATGAACCTCGGCGGGGTGCCGGATCAAACAGTTGCGTCCCCGCCTCCGCGGCATTACGCGGCATTACTGCCAAAGCTCCAATAAATGTCATCTAACTGCGCTAAAGGACAGAAGAAGTGCGCGATCACGCAGCTCATTAAGACCTTCTGTGATCTCCGTGGCCTCCAGCTGTATCACAGAGCTGTTGTAAAGAAAACTTAGATTAGGATAAAGTCAATGAAGTGATGATGAAAATGACCCCCCCCCATCCCCGCTGGTTGATGCAGATTGATTTTTCCTCTGTGAAAAATGCCAGGTGTGTGGGGACTGCTGTACAAATCACAGGATGGGGGATCGTTTCCACTTGGTATTCTGGTGTTTTCTGTCTCCGTCATGGAGATTGGTGGAAAACCGAAGGCCTTGAAATTCCGAGCAGACATGGGTTGACCTTGATGAGAAAAAAATGCATTTGAAAGGCTTCACAGATTACAAAAATCCCTCCTGGAGTTTATTTTTCCAGATTTACAGCCGTTGGAGGAAGACGCAAAAACATGTTTTGTGCACAAATGAGAGAAACTGTTTAAAGACTCATTCTGAGGAAAATTGTGTTTTTGAAATATGTGTTTGTGGCATTTCACTCATGAGAGAAAATAAGCTTAAAGTTGTATTTCCGAAAATGTATTTATTGAAATTGTTGTTAACCAGGAGCAGACAAATAAATGGAATTAGAAAAAACCTTTAGTAGTGATAATAGTAGATGCATGTGGGCGGGGCCACATGGTTCTGGCTCCGCCCCATTCCAATGCATCCAAACAAATAGATCCATGAACGTCTTTGTTTACCTCGTCCTCATCTGGATCAATGCATGGATGGAAAGCACTGATGGTGCTCGCCTATTTTGTTGCTTTGCTAATGTTATGTTGGGGCTTTAAGCTAGTGGTAGAAAGCGTAAACTACGGATGTCAAACTCAATCGCACAAGGGACTAAAATCCAAAACACACCTTAGGTCGCGGGCCAACAGGATAAACATTTATTAAACACTCTAAAACTACTTTTTTAAAACTTTGCAACAAAATTATGAACTAAATATAAAACATTACCTGCAATAATGCTTGTGTGAATGCTGTAAGCGGAATTTGGCCACTGAAGATGCTAAAGCTGATAGCTGAAAACACTGAAGCCGATAGCTGGAAACGCAGAAGCTGATAGTCAGCTAAAATATTAGCTAAATGCCAAATTAGCCTAAAAAAATAAAAAACCTAGGTTGGCCAAGACGCATGTAGCTGAAAAAATAGCTAAACTTCAAAATAGCCTAAAATCGTGAAAAAACAACTAAATAGTAGCTAAACAAGCTAGCATGGAAATACTAGCTTAACCCCAAAACAGCCTAAAAAATCAAAATAAAAACCCTCAATTATCCAAAACCGCTGGCATGTAGCTGAAATATTAAATAAACTCCAAAATGGCCTAAAATGTTTTAGTAAACACCAAAATAGTCCAAAAATATAATTCTAATCATTAAAACTTTAAAACTGCAATTTTTAACATAATTATGAATAATAATAAAAGACAGGAATATTATTCCAGAATAAATCAACTTAAAGCTTAAATAACTTTCAATATTTTATTCTCCATAAAAATATATTTTGTCAAAATTATACAAGTTAGAAATGAGCTCAAGATAACATCGGGTCATTAATAACAATAAAATAAAATGATCTGGAGGGCCGGATAGAATTACCCCGAGGGCCGGATCCGGCCCCCGGGCCTCGACTTTGACACATGAGGTGTAAACAATGATGGTGAATTTCTAATGAACTCCTGCCGCTCTGCAGAAACTATGTCTTAGAAAAAGATTTTTTTTTTAAGTGTCTAAAACGGCATAACAAAAATGAAAAGTCCGCTGGGAACGCTTTGAAAAAAAGATCAGAAGATGATCACAGAGGGACTTTAAAGTTTATGAATAAAAAATAGCTATAATAACTGTGTGAGCAATCAAACAGCCTCAAAGCTCGTCTGAAACAGTGTCATCCTGAAGGGCCACATGTGGGATTGTGGGAGATAAACCCTAAACCTTGGCTAATACCAGGAGGTGCAAAGAGCTGTTTAAAGCAACGCGCAGCTGCTGCACCTGAGATCAAGAAGAGAAACTTCAAAGGGAAGAGAGGGCCATTCCGAAGGACCGTCCAATCCCCCCGGATTCAATTCTTCATTATACTCAAAGGGCAGAAGAATTCAGGAGGAAAATGTAAGTTTTAAACAATTTCCTACTGTTTGAAGCTTCCAGCGGAAAGCCCAAATGCGGGCCGGGTTACATGTTGTTGCTTCATTTCTTATCTGCACGCTGTCAGACGCAGCAAATGTGAATTTAAAAGAAGGAATTTCAAATTTGCAGGGTTATCCCATCATGAAGGTCAGCGACCACAAAAACCAATCATTTCAGTTTAAGACTTCTTTTTTTCCTCTGAATCGAACCGGTCTTGTCAGAGAGAAAAGTGTGATGAATGTTCGTATCTCCAGAAGCTGACAAGAGCCGCCATCTGTTTCTGTATGTTAACACGGCAGCTTCTAAGCAGGCGGCTGTTTTGTGTCAGACGCCCATACATGTTCAAAAGTCTCTGACGACAACCTTTGCTCTACCTCTCTGTGAACTTCTGTTGTCTTCACGACACTTAAAGAATCGAACGGGAACAGAAGCTCTGATGAACTGTTTCAAACACACATTCGAGTCACATTAATGAGACTCTAGTGCGTTTAGGCCGATATTTAGTCTGAACTGCTAAAGCATCAGATAAACATTCATGCTTCAACAGTCAGAAAGAGACTTTTACACAAAAAGAGATCCATGGTTCTGGAGAAAGAAGGCAAACACCAAAGCTTCTGTGGACTAAAGTAGAATTCTCAGAAATTATAACGTTTTCTCCAATTATCACATCTGAAAAACAGTCAAACACGGTGGTGGTAGTGTGATGATATGGGGTTACCTAAAACATCCTAAATCATCTGACAGAAGAATCCCAAAGAGTTAGCGTATGACCTCAACAAAAGGATTTGGGTTCTGCAGCACAACAATGTTCCAAATAGGAGCTAACAACACAGGAAAAACAATTAGCTTCTTTGAGTGTCGCTAACTTATTCTGGTTAATATGTTTAAATGTTCTATTGTTTTGTTAAGCTTGAGCCAACAAATGAAATCGTCACATTTTCACAAAAAATAAGTGACGGGGTAATGCCAGTTATGTGAGTTTGCACGCTAACCACATTAAAAATCTACAAACTTTAAACAGAAGTTCTTCCCAAGTATCTTATCAATGATGCTTGAGAAGTTAGGAGAAGATAGATCAAAATCCTTGAGGGGAGATTAAATTGGTACAAAAAGTGATCTTTGTTTTAAAATTCAAGATGGCAGCCTCTTCTTTATTCTGTATTTTTCATTTAGTTCTCCATGTCATTGTTTGGTGCAGTGTGATTCATGTGTTGTAATTCTTCTTTAACACTCCTGGTACATCATCTGTCTGTCCTGGGAGAGGATCCCACGATCTTCCTGGCCTTCCCTGAGTTTTTCCTTACTGAGAAGGAGTGTCTAAAGGCAGGAACAACCAGTTAGTGTAGTTTAGCAACCAGCTATTGTTCATATTTTATGATTATTTTATGTTTTTGGACAATTACTGGTGTGACTACCATTGAAATTGTGTTGTAATATCGGGCTATATAAATAAAACTGAATCGAATAGAATCTTGAATCCGGTTGTGGTTGTAGACTTCACCTGTTTGGATGTTTGAGAAATTTTAAAGTTTAGTTTTTTATTTTGACCAGGAGAAAATTTTAGTGATTTTTTTTAGTTTGTGCCTATGGTAAAATTGTGAAAACAATCTGGTCCTTCAGTCCAGGACGGCTGCAAGACTAAATAATGAATAATTAATAATTAAAATAAAGACGTTTATTAAAAAGGAGGGAAATAAAAATGTTTTACACCTGAAAGGATATATTTGGAATCCTTCAGCATCCCTTCAGTTTCAGAAGATGTTAAACTGTCAGGTTTGTGATGAGTAAACATCTTTAGCAAACCAGAATTTATTCGTCTGGGGTGCCACCGCGATAAATCCGATAAATCCGGCAGCCGCGCTTATCTTCCTGCGACAGGGCGTGTCAGCCCAAAACTATGAGCGTCTGCAGGAAGCAAAAGGATCTAGATTGGTGATCTCCAGCTAAACTGTTTGATTTATCCCAGGGATCGCGGAGGGGGAGCCAACCTCACATGAGATATTTTTAAAACCACCGTTTGTCAGGTTGTGAAATCATCAGCAGCATTCCTCTGCATCTAAACCTGTTTGAACCTCCTACATGTTGTTCAGCGCCTCCTGCGAGCTGCCAGTCAGACATGTAACAGTAAATACGGAGTGAAAAGATCAAATGCAGCAGTGCAGAGAAAACATCTTTCATGGCAGCTTCTATGAGAATCTTCTCGGCTTTATAAAATAATTTATTTTCTTATTTCTTGAGTGGGAGACGAAAGAGGAGGTGGGAGTGAGGGAGAAGTGGGAGGAGGAGGAGGACAGATGAACTGATGGCCTTGCGTTGTGTTTTACAGGCTGCAGCCTGGAAAGGATTGTTCTCTGCTTCCCAGAAGACAGCAGTCAGCTCCTGGAGTCTGATGTTAATTAGTCTGTCAGAGCTGAGGCCCGTTAAAAAGCGGGTCAGGGAACAGGGTCAGTGAGCTATGTTCTAATTATTTTACATGCTTAAACCCCCGAGTCGGCTTTATGTTTCTGTTTCGTGCGTCTGACCTGGAAGACACCAAGGCTTCACCTGGGCTCCGTCCTGAGGAGGACGTGGAGAATCGGACTCATCCTCTAACGAAAAAGCATCGCGTTTCTTCCACATGAGAGAGATAAGGAATTTACTTTCCATCAAACTAATTTTGACAGGTGACCTTTGACCCTACACTAGGGGTGTCAAACTCAACCACACAGGGGGCCAAAAACCCAAAACACACTTTAGGTCGAAAGCCGATCAGGATAAACATTTATTGAACACTCTAAAACTACATTTTTTAAACTTTAAAACTGTAACTTGTTAACATAATTCTGAACTAGATATATAGCATTACCTGAGATAATGCTAGTGTGAATGCTGGAAGCTGAATTTGGCCGCTGACGATGCTAGTGCTGATAGCTGAAGATGCTAAAATTGATGGTTAAAAATGCTGAAGCTGATAACAGAAAACACTGAAGCTTATAGCTGAAAATGCTGAAGATTTCTAACTTAGGTTAGCCAAAACACATGTAGCTGACGAAATAGCTAAACTTCAAACTATCCTAAAAAACTATAAAAAGCCTAAATTGGCCAAAACAGCTAGCATGTATTAGCTAAACTCCAAAACAGCAAGTTTGACCCCATGGTCATGCTGGGTCTTGAATAAGGGGATCCTTGTAATATCGTGTAGTTTTTACTCTTTATTCACTTTTATTGACAAGGGTCCTATTGGGGGAACTTGGGGGGGGGGGACTGGGAGAGAGAGGGATGTTCGTTTTGTGTCTTTGTGTAAATTTGTTTTTAAACACTGTGCTTTTTTGTGTTTTTAATATGTATTTCATTTGCTTTTATTTCAAGTACCTTGTGTTTCGACCAAAGAAAAGGCACTATACAAATAAATAAAGTTTGAAGTGTGTAAATAGTAGCCTAACTTGAAAACAGCCTAAAAAACTTTAAAAATGCCTAAATTGGCCAAAACTGCTAGAAAACAGCTAGAATATTATCTCCAAAATGGAGGGCCGGATAGAATTACCTGGAGGGCCGGATCCGGCCCCCGGGCCTTGACTTTGACATGTGTTTGACACCATCAGTCGAACTTTTTATATTTACAAAATTGTACATATAAAAATATATATATATATTGTATAGCCATCTGTCACCATTTAAAATGAGTGATTGATGGGTCAAAGGTCACCTGTCAAAATGAGTTTGATGGGAAGTATATTCCTTGTCTCTCTCACATGTCAGCTCGACGGCCGTTTAAAAAGAACCCACAAGTCCTTGCAGGGTTCAGGCAGGCGTAAACAGGAAGGACCTTTCAAAGTAGATGGCTGTGCAAGGACACAGAAATCCTCTGAAAGTGCATTAAACCCTTAAAATTATGAGATTGTTTTTCCCTAAAATGCTTTTACATTTCAAACCCAAGGTGAAGTAAACAGAGTGCTCTTGAACCAATGAAGAGAAATTGCAGTTTTGGTACGATAATGCTAAAAAATGAGTACATTATCAGCAAAAGACCCTGAGTCAGGACAGAGTTTTAATAATATTTAGAGAATTATTGTTGCGGGTCACAAAATGTGATGGTTCCTAAAAAAAGGCAGGTTGAGGACGCACACATGGGCCTGTGTAAATAGGATTAAACAAAATCTGCAGCAAATGAGCAAAAAAAAAAAAGATTTAATAACAAAAAAAAAAAAAAACTTTCTAGAGTTAAAAAAGCTTCCAAGTAACAATAAAAGAGGAATGGGTCTGTCCTTAGTTTCTGTGGTGGCCCCACCGGTGTTTGCCCACATTGGCTTCAGTGGATTGGCTCGCTATGCTAGCCGGCCGCCAGGTGGAAAGCAGAACTCGCTAGCTCGCTACAGTGGACCTCACTAGCTCAAAACAGTGTAACTCGCTGAAGCGTAGCTTGCTAGCTTGTTCAGCAGAGCTCGGTAGCTCACTAGAATGGAGGTTGCAATACCGGAGCTTGCTACCTTGATGTAGTGGAGTTTGTCAGCTCGATACAGCAGAGCTCGCCAGCTTGCTCAGCGGAGCCTGCTAGCTCAAAACATCGGAGTCTGCTAGCTCAATGCAGAATGGATCTCGCTAGTTTGTACAACGGAACTTGCTAGCTCAACACAGTGGAGCTCACAGCAGTAGAGCTTGCTAGCTCTCTACAACAGAACTTGGTACAGCGAAGATCGCTAGCTAGATACAGCGGAGTTCATTAGCTTGCTACAATAAAGCTTGCTAGCATGCTATGCATCCACCGCGAGGCTGGCTACCGTAACAAGCCAACCCAGAGTGTCCACTTAAGCCAATGTGGGCCAACACAGGGGGGTCACCATGGAAACAGTGGACAAACCCATTCCGGGCCACATTTTCTGCCACTTTTAAACCACATGGAGCCCACTTGGCCTTGCTGGCGGGCCTGCTATCAAATATTTTCACATTATTCTTTAAATGTTTGAGTTAAATAAAACTTCTTTGTTGAAGTTGAAATGAAAAAATGATGATTTTCTTCTCATGGAAACGATGGTGTGTGGGAGGGAAACAATCTGGCCTCCCTTCACTTCCGTGATGTAATTATTAGCGTCTCTAATGTTTGCACAGAATCAAATCATGCAGTGCCATTGTAGAGTGGCAGTGCAGGAATTACTTTGCCTAATGGTGTGTGGCACGGCGGAATGTGAGGGCGTGGAGGCCGAGGCGGTGGATGACTGAGTGCGGCTGTCCCGCGGCAGTTTGGACCCTGTAATACAACCGGAATTAGCCATCTCCTCATGTTAACGCCGAGCTTTAATGAGCGCTTTACAGTTTGTGCTTAAAGCAGTGATGCTGTTGTCAGGCGGAGGAGCCAAACACTGAGCAGCGTGCTCCATGATTTTTCACTCGCAGACGGTCGTTTTGAGGGAGTTTTGAGATGTGGAAGGCCCGTAAAGCAGAACCCGTTGTTTATTTAAAAGAGCAAGAATTAAAATTTCTGAACTTCTGAGTTTCCCCAATACTTCAAGAGGAGCAGAAAGTATCACTGAGATCATCATAATTCTCAAAGATCAGCTGATAGAAGGTTTCTCGGTAGAATAGTTCACGGCCGGCACAAACTCCATGTTTCTACGCCTCATCCACCCGTTCACTCAACATTAATGGAGGAGCAGTTTGACATGTAACCTGGAAAACCAAAGAACAAAACCGTCAGGTCTAATTGGTAGCTCCAGAACACAGCCGCTTTGCTAAATGGTTGCATTTAATTTATCTTTTGCTAATTTTTCTTGTTGCAGGAGAGCATTGGCTCCACCCCCTCTCCATCTGTTTGTCATGAAGTTTCACATTTAAGATCTAAAGGGTTTTCTTTTCTTTAATTTTCCTTGTTCCCTGAACGACTTCCTGTTAGCTTAGAGCATTTGCACGTGGAGTGGCATCAGAAGAAATGTAGAAGTGAGGTTTTGCTCTTAGACTTCTGTCGATGGAGGGATCAGCCTTGGCTAGGACAGGCTCCAGCAACCCACTGACCCCAAAAGGAATGAGGTTGGATGGATGGACGGACGGACGGATGGATGGATTGGCGAATGAATGGCGGATGAATGGATAGATAGATAAATGGCTGGAGAGAGAGACGGACAGATGGATGGATAGACTTCCTGACATCAGGAAACTAAATCATTCAAATCAAAAGGATGAAAAGATCAAGACTGTTTTTTGTGTTTTTATCTTAACATGATAAATGTTTGATGATCTGAAAACATTAAAATACAATGTTAAAATGAGGATTGTCAGTGTTGTGTTTTTGCTGGTTTTTAAAGATGACGTTGAGCTTTTTTTAGGGTGAACTTCTGGTGACGACAGAAAGAGCAGAACGACTTCAAGGTCAAACCTCGTTTAGTGCGACACAAGCCGACCTGAGCACAGAGGTGAGGTTTTATTGGTGGATGTCATGGCTCCCAGCTTACCCAATGGTCTCATCATGGGCTGTTAACCCCCAATTCATCAGGTGACACCTGCCTGCCCCCCCCCCGACCTCCCCGTTTTGTCTGACCGAATCCTCCAGGACCAGACAGCGCCACGTCCATTCCCTGCTTCCACCCTGTCAACCTGCAAACGTCTTCAAACTCGACCCCCCCACAGCCCCCGGCTAAATGCATGCCCCCCCTCCCCCATGCACAGACAGGTGGAGCCAGGTAGAAATGTGTGTCTGTCTCTGCTGGACATCCATCACACCTGCTGCCCCATAATGCAGCATTAGTGTCCTCACCTTCATCACGCTGACATTCGTTCCGCCCTGGCTGCGCCGCTCTCTGATCCGCCATCGCCGCTCCAATCGCTGTAAACAAGTCAAAGGCCAGCCGGCGCGCTCGGGAGGCAGAGGATGCGGAAACATTCTTCAGGTTGAGGCGCCGCTGACAGATTGGAATGAAGTCGCGTCGTGAGGAGTCAGGGCAGTCACGTTCTCCACAAACACAGTTTCTACGGGAAATTCCACTTCCCGCCTCAGATCCAAGCGTGTAACCCCGGGGTCTGTGTCGGAGCGACAGGCTGCGACACTTCAAAGTGGCAGTTCTTAATCGGCGGCGGGGAAAGAAGTCCGCTTTTGGACGTTTGCATGCAACTTTTCCCTCGTTCTAGTGGTGAAAACCATCATATGTGGGTGATTTCCTGCAGACGCGTGAAAGTGACAAAAACACGCCAGATGGAAATGATCCATTTTCCTCACTGAAAGGTTAATTTTCGCACAGACAGTGAAACAAATCACTCAGAGGTCTGGTCGGAACAAAACCACGGATGCTCCATTCTTCATCACACTGCCGTCTTCCATCTCTGTAATGTCTCTTGCCAGCAGTGGTGAGCATTTGTCTGTGATGAGTAATGCCCGGGTCGTTGATAACAGGCATCATAACAACCTATGATGCATGGCCACTATTACGCTCCATTATTACATTTGTTCTTCAGGCAATTTAATTTGTTTTCAATGCATTTGGAAATTTCCTGCTTGCGCCGCGACACAGTTTTGATTGTTTTTCAGGGAATCCGGAGGTCGATGGTCGGAGGAGCCGCGAGGCTGAAAGGCCACGAAGAGCCATTTCAATGGCAGATCAATGACACGCTTCTGCTAATATGGCCGTGTTGTGACATTCAGCTTCTTCAAACAGATGTTCAGGCGGGGAAATCTGGAGCTATTACCTCCAAAAGGAAACCGATCTGCAGGTTGTCCTCTCCATGCAAAAGCACATCCCGGTCTCTCGCTGACCAGAGATGAAGTGGGCACCTCTCCCCGAGCAGCTGGGTAAGATGAGAGCATCCGTCACGACAGCAATCTCGTTTGAGGTTGTCAATTTGCAGAGAATAAATAACTGGCTCCCACGGCCACTTCCTCAACGCTCCGCAGCTTCCGACAGGCTGCCGACACGGAAAAAGCCAGACTCATCCGCACTGAGTCGCAGGCTGAGGCCAACGTTTCCTTCTGTTTGTCTACAAAGACTCCAAAACCTGGAATTCTTCGGCGTGTAATTTTGCACAACTTTGTCTCTGTTATTGTAAAATCCTCAATGAATTACTAAACTTCTGGAGTTTTTGAAACATTTTTGTTTTTTGAAAATGATTCATCCTAAAATATTCTGTGACAGTAAAACTTTGGTTTCCCTGAAGCTGAGATCTGAGCAAACATGTAGATGAGAGAAGTTAAAGACCCACTCCAGTAAAAATCAAGTTCTTGTTGCGTTTTTCTGATGATGGACGACATTTTTAAAGAAAATTAATCTTGAAATTTTAATATCTGAATATTTTTTTGTTAAAATGATTGTGAATCAGGAGCAGACAAAAGATGCTCTTGGAAATAGATTGTATTTGCGAGCTCTGAGCTCTCTGTAATGGAGAGTTGAAGAGGGGCTCAGAGGTGAATTTCTAATGATCTCCTGCCGCTCTGCAGAAATTATGTCCAAGGAAACGACAGGATTTGGGATATTGGCTAAAAACATCATCATTATAATTAAAGGAAGTCTTTGAAATTAGATCAGAAGATGATTGGAGTGGGACTTTAAGGTTTTGGAGAATTCCTAAATTTTGCTATTAAATAAAAAAGGTTTATGAAGTTAAAGCAAATGGGAGGTGCCTTTGGGGTAACAGAGGGCGGATCTGAATTCGTCCCCTGTCCCTCCGATTGTAGGGACATTTGAAGTCTTCACACGAGTGTGAAAGACACTCTTTTTCCATAACTCCCTTAAGTTTGGAGGGCTAAATGTGGGAGTGCAGGGAGAAGCCGGATTATAATACTTTATATTAGTCATGTGTTGTTTACCAGCACAAAGTCGCTTTTCCCTGTAGATTAGCCCATTCACGCTGGTGGTGTAAGGAGTTACGGTATGTCAAAGAGCATTGGAGGTTTTGACAGAAACGCCTCAGGTGGTAAAGGTTCAAAGCTTAAACGTCAAAAAACGTAACTGTTAGGTTATAAATGTGCAACGCGCGGAGATGGTTTGACGTTCCGGTTCAGGACTTCTTTCCGGCGAATTGTTCTCAGCCGCCATCTTGTCTGTCGCCAGGTCCCCCTCATCGAAAGGCCATTTAAACTTTTATCTACGATCAAAACTAAAACCATAAAATACACCTTTATCACAGACGTCTTGGAAATGTAAATGTAGTTGATGAGCAGAAACATATTGTATCTGCAGCCATTGGGTTGGTGGTTTGATTCCTGGTATGTCTGAATGTCCTTGGGGAGATATCATCACGACTGTGGACATTTGCTGTTTGCTTGTTTGTGAGTCATTCAGTGGAAACGTGGTCAGCTGACCTGGATTCAACTACTTTGTAAGTCAGCGTCAAACAGGAAGTCTTTGTTGAACTAAGTTTTCAAACTAAAAGCGTCACATCCTGATTTTTTGAATTTATAGCTTAAAGTTTTTTAGTTGAATTACTAATATATTCATAATATGTAAAACTTGAATCTGCAGAAAGAATTTTGCTGCAGGGATTTACAAAAACGTGAAAATAAAGGAAAGTTTTTTGTTCAAATTTGTCAAAAAATATCAGTGACTGATTTCTTCCTCTTTAAAAGTGAGGGGTTGAACTGAGATAAGAATTCATGGTTTATATCAGATGAAGAAAGACATTTCCGCGCGATATCCCACACTAACACATTTGAGTATTCATTAAGTGCTAAAACTTTCAAAAACTTCTTATTTTGTCTCTTAAGTCAACAGAATATTTGTCTTAAAATATTAAACGAGAGGAAGTTTTTTGTTGATTTTTCTCCTTCGCTGATGTTTGTCCAAAAGTCTCTTTCTGACTGTAGGATCATGACCTCTGACCTGACCTGAGTCACGGGAGGCGGGACCTTCTGTCCATCTTCTTCTGCTTCTCTTGTGACCTTTTGAACAAGTCTATTTATTTACAGTCTATGCTTTGGAACGCCTTACTTTATCTTTAAGAGAGAAATATTCATTAACAAAGATGCATCTTTGGTTCATCTTTATAAATGTAAACATTTGTTCTATAATCATCATCATACATGTTTACTTTTGAAATAATAAATTTGTATTGCTCTCCTTCAGAGGACATTTAGTCATCAAAATCCACAGAAACAATCAAATTGAGTGTTTAACTTCAGTCCCAGATTCAGCTTAAACGTCTTGTCTTTCAGTTTAGTGGGAGCGTTATTCCGGTTCAGGTTCAGGAAAAGTTTTCTTGTGACAAATGGAGCTAAACAAGCTGTCAAAGCGCTTCTACGACATCCATAAATGAGTTTAAGAGATAAAAATGAGCCTGAATGAACCCAATTAGTTTATTCCTGAAGAGATTTCTTCATTTCTGATGTCACAGCATGTTTCAGAGTCTCACATGAGCCTTCATCCTCGTCATCAACCAAACAACTTTCAGATGAAAACAGATCGTGCTGCTGATGTTGATGCTGTGAAACCGATCTCAGGAGATCTCTGGGAGGAAACTCCTCACCTAATAGAAGGTTTAATAGCGAACAGCCCCGAGAAAACCAACATTAAACCAGAACAAGACACTTTATGCTCTGTTAGTAAAGGTCAGGCTGGCACATTGATGATGTGCTTATTATCTGTCTCAGCAGCAATCTATTTCTAATTACCTCATTATGTTGATGACCAAATCAAGTGCACCCTGGGCCCCCACACTCCTCCTCCGGGACTGCTTATGCCGAGGCACGGCTGCAGCTGCTTTACAGATAGACCTGATTGGGGGCATTTACTGCTGCATGCATGCCAGCCAAACCGGGGCACGCAGTTAATTACATCGGCCCTTTTGGACAGCTTTCCTGACCTTTTTACTCGGACCTCCAACACGGGGGTTCCTCAAGTCTTCTAGAACTGGAGTTAAGCAGTAAAAGTTTCCTCTAAAATGGACTTGAATCATGTTAGATTCCTGCACAAACGAAACGCTCAAACTGCAACAACCGCAAAGTGAATCTGAAAGGAAAAACACTTTAGACTAGAGGCTGCAAAAGGTACAGATATTAAAACAGCCTTTTTGTAAACCAAATGATTGTGAAATATCAGTTTTCAGATGCATGCAGTGACATTTCTAAAAGTGATATCATTCTTTGAAACACTTTAGCTCCTGAAGTTTCAGGTTTCTGAGGCATCAACCTGTGAATCGGCTTCTATTTGATGTCTTTCTGTTAACATTCCTTTTCCTGTCGACTCATTTTGGTTTCTTCTGTGCATAAGTGGCAGAAAAAACATTCATCTGTGAGTGTGTCTCAGTGTCTGTTTGTTTTTGTGTGTTTACAGTGTTACCCCGCTTATCAGCGTGTCTTTATTTGTGTTTCTTTATTCGCATTTCTGTATTCATGTTTCTGTATTTGCGTTTTTATATTTACGTTTCCGTATTCCGTTTCTTTTTTAGCGTTTCTGTATTTGCGCTTCTTCTTTCGCGTTTCTTTATTTGCATTTCTGTTATTTGTTTTTCTTTATTCACATCTATTTTTTTCATATTTCTGTATTCTGTTTCTTTATTTGCATTTCCGTGTTTGTGTTTATTTTTAGCGTTTCTGTATTCGCGCTTCTATTTTCACGTTTCTTTGCTCACGTTTCTAAATTTTCTTTTCTGTATTCCGTTTCTTTATTCGCGTTTTTTTATTTGTGTTTCTGTATTTGTGTTTGTTTATTCACGTTTCTGTATTCACGCTTCTATTTTCACGTTTCTTTATTCACGTTTCTGTATTCACGCTTTTTACGAATTTGCTGATTTTTTTTCAGTCACGTGACTCCTCTGGTTTATCACCAATACTCCGACGATAATGCTGCTTGTATGAAACTTTTGCTCCGGAGGTGCTGCAGGAGTTTTCCAGCAGGGCAGCGCAGTTGTAGAGCATGCCAGCCGGTCCGCTATGCGCTCACACATCAGGCCTGCATGGAGAAATGGCATCAGCTGACTCAGAAGTAGCCCAAACATATCCTGATAATCGGGGAGGATAATCATCATCCGGCGCAGGTGTTTATTGTGGATGAAACTGGCAAATTCTTGATAGAGACGTCCTCTTGCACTTAACTGATGATAGAGTAACGCGCACGCCTTTTTAAAGCACTGCGAGACAGAGTGAAAGTCCTCATGAACAGTTTGCAGTCAATTGTTCTAGAAAAAACTCTTTATGTTGAGCAATATCCAATGTTCTTTAATCAATGTTTACAAAGTAGATCAGAAGTGTTTTTGACGAGTATGAATCGGTAACGGACATTCTTCAGCCGCGGGGGGGTGAGATGTAGATGGGGGGGGGTTCTCCAGATTCGCAGATTCGGTGGATTCGTGGAGGTCTCCGGTCCCTCACCCCCACATATAAAGAAGGATTACTGTATCTCTACAGTCTGTTTAGATGCAAAAATGTGATCACATTTGTCAGTCGTGATTTTATTGTGAAAAATTGGTTCTATTTTGAAACTTGACTGGATTGTCTCGTGTCGTGTCATAATTAACTGCTAGGATTAACGCGAATCGCTCAAAAAGGTAGACCAGACACGTATTGTGTTAACTACACCACAGGTTACGCCGTACGGAAGCGACCTCCGTCCGGCGCGGTGTAAACGCCATGTAATGGTAAGAGAGCCCATTGGTCCATTTATACCCCACCTCTATGTAGTTATTCCCAGAATGGGGCGGGGTTTTACAGCAAAATGACTAAATTTGCATAATTTTCAATTGCATTGATATATAAAATGTTCTAATTTATATCAGTTTTATGTAAAAAAATACAAACTGGATACAAACTGAACAAACGTGGAGCTTATATTCCTACAATGATGAATTCTTACATTAAAAACAAAGTAAACGTTGTTTTTTTTGTCTAAAAAAATGAAAAATGACATAAAAAAATCCGAATCATAGAGCTGATATTGATTATCGGGGTAAAGTTTGATTAAATATGGTTGAATGTTTCGTGCTGCTCAGTGCTGGAGGTCGTCTGAGGTAAACACCGTTTTCTTTTCTTAGCCGTAGCTTATCCTCGTGGTGATGGAATTGTTTGATTTTTTTACTGCAGGTTCCACCTTACATTTCCATGCTGTCTTTTAAATGATTAAAGTGTCTGAAAGTGTTTACTTTCTTCCACAGAAACAATCAGGGATGCAGTTTCTAAGATTTTCTGTGATCTTCAGTAAAAGCCTGAAGATCTTCAGAAAGGTTTTCTATTTGGAACGGTGAGGAAAAAACCTTAAAACTTCATCGGTTTATGATCATTAGAAATAAATTCAGACACACAAGATGAGGAGAAGCGGTGATCATCTCATTTTTATCAGATAACAGTCTGAGCTGCCATAACGTTAATTGTGCGGACGGCGAAGGCGGCGGGAGAGGCTCAGGTAAAAATCCTTTCAGCTGCTATTGAATCAACATTCACATTTTTCACCCAGAGTACAGCAGCTGGTATTTGGCCCAGACGTCACTCAATTTTCTTGCGGCTTTGTTTTAAGGATGTGAATGCCTCCATGCAGAACATGTGGGAGGCCACCTGCGCGAACATCGATCCGGCTGAAAGAGCGGACGCTCGGAAGCTTTTGTCACCAAGGAAAAACAGCCCAACTCTGACAGCTCACCTGCTGGGATCCACAAACAGCTCCGCTTGTTGGGTTATTTGTGCGCTTGATGGCATTTGACAAAAAGTCAAATAAAACAATCGTTTAGCGGTGGGTCTGAGTAAACAGCCGATACTTCAGGGAGGGAAACTTTCGGTTTGTGTTCTGCAAACATGAGCAGAAAACCAGCAGAGAAGCCAGTCTGGATCGGCGGACAGCACTAAAGGAGGGCTGCTTGAAGAGACTGTTGAAAACCACTGGGGTAAATCTGCCCATCATTAACCTCTGGCTGCACCTAATTCAGCTCAACAATCCCCCAGATTCTGGGGATTAATGCTTCATTTGAATAATTAGGGTCAGGAACGGACAAACCTTCATCCTGAAGGGAGGAGGAGGATAACAGGGCGGGAACGCTATAGGAAAACATGCTTCCTGTTTATCACCATTCAAACACGAAAAGAAACCAGAAACAAATCAAGTGAACACTGGTTCTGTCTGGTTTGGGAGGACTGGGGTCCTGCTGGTTCGAACTCACACCTGAGGGCCGTAAAGACCAGCAGCTACACAGGTGTGTCCTTGAATCTCGTACGGACACCGTACAGGTCGTCATGAAAATGGAACGTACCATTGTCATATGTTTGGTGTGTCTGTTGTAAGGAGAATCCCCCCACCCATGATGCTGTTGTGATAGCCTATCGTGATTTATATCGTTATTGTGATATATATTTTTTTCCATATCGCCCAGCTCTAATACATATATTTATATAAATTTGTTGTCCTTTTCACCTTATTGATTGTGTTCTGTGTTTATATTACTCCGTGATACAGACCATTATATATATTTATTTTGGTCTAAACAAGAAAGAAGAGGCTCGGACTTGATAAGCTGTTAGCTTCATCCAAGCCCTTTTTTAAACTTTAAACATTCGTATTATTACTGTGATGTAATTGTGAGATAAGTCGCATTGTTTTTTTTTTTTTTTTGTTAGAAAATAAATAAATAGATAGATAATAATAAAAAAAATATGTTCTTTATCAGACATGTCACTGCTGTGAACATTACGCTCATCCGAAATGTAAAAAAAAGGATAAAAGATTAAATGTTTAATAAAAAATAATAAAAACAAATGTGTAAAATTCAAAGTAAAATCTCGACTAACTGATAATCAAACCTCTAGAAAGGTGTAGGGCTGTATGAACTTCTGCTGTTCATCCACTTCAGGCTGTTTTTCCTTTCTGCCCTGAAGCTCATCAGCATTCCGGTTTTCACTGACCTCTTGTGCTTGACATGAAAGACGAGTGAACATCGTGGACCAGAACCAGGACGGCTACATTCCGTTAGCATTAATGAGAACTTCATTCACGCCGTTGAATGATTAAAAGTGGCCTTACAGACGTGGAGTTCACGGTTATTGTTCAACATACCAAACTGCTCATTCAACTTAAACCAAATATTTTTTCAATTTGAAATCTTCAATTCTTCAATCTCTTCAATTACCTTTAACCTGCAGGATTCTGACCTGTTACAGGTAAACACGTCTCCAAAAACAGAGTTTTGATGCCACGACCTGGTTTGTTGATGGTATCATTGCTCCTGTTTAGCGGTTTCCTGTTTTTCATCCTCGTGAAGAAACGAGGCGACAGAATGTGTCCACGTGAGGAAGAGCTGGTTTTGATTTCCTCATGCAAATGACAGAGTTGATGGTTTCATTCTGCATCAAGCTCCTGGAGTAATTTGTATCAGAACATTTCAGCACGCCTCGGCGCCGACAGAAGCAGCGAAGAAGGCTGCAGGCGGGCGAACATGGGCGTAAACAATTGGTTTCACTCATTTGCTTTATTTCATGTTTCCTTGCTCCTCGGGTGGCCCGCAAATCAATCTGGTCGCTCATAATGAAGGATGTCTCAAGTCCTCGTTCTGCCAGACGGCGAGGAGGCTTGCAGGAGAAGAGACGGCGAGCGACAATCCTCTGAATTATTTTATGTGACAGTTTGTTTTTTTTATAATGTCATGACCTGGAATAGAAAGACGAACTGCATGTTTCTGTTCTGAGATTTTGTGTCCTCCAATCAAAAGTCGGTTTTCTGACAAAAACATCTGAATTGAACCTTTTTTCTTCGTTTTTGTTTCCAGGAATCCTGACATTTTAATTAAATCTGTATTTTATGAGGGAATAAAAATCCCAACGCAGATCAATACTTGTGTTTGCAAACAAATATCAATAAAGGCAGGAGACCAACAAAGAAATAAATACACTTTTCTTGGTTAAGTGCTCTTTTGTGTCAGCAGTAATTTAACAAACAGCAGTTTGTTCATTCTTAACTATTAAAGCCCATGTGTCAAAGTCACGGCCCGGGGGCCGGATCCGGCCCTCCAGGTAATTCTATCCGGCCCTCCAGATCATTTTATTGTATTGTTATTGATGCCGCAATGTTATCTTGTGCTTAAATCTAACTTGTATAATTTTGACAAAATATATTTTTATGGAGAGTAAAATATTGAAAGTTATTTAAGGTTTAAGTTGATTTTAAAGTTTTAAAAATTAGCATTCTGCTAGCTTTTTAGACCATTTTGGCATTTCGTAAGATTTTTAGGCTATTTTTGGAGTTTAGCTAATATTTCAGCTACATGCTAGCTGTTTTGGCTAATTTAGGCTTTTCTTTTTAAAATTTTCTTAGGCTGTTTTGGAGTTAGGCTAATATTTACACGCTAGATGTTTTTTCTAATTTAGGCTTTTTTCAGTTTTTTAGAATATTTTTGGAAGTTTAGCCATTTTTTCAGCTACATGCTAGCTGTTTTGGCTAATTTAGGCTTTTTTATTTTTTTTTTTAGGCTAATTTGGAGTTAGGCTAATTGATAGGATTGCACATACATGTATCAAGTATGTACAATCCTGTTACTAATATTTACACACTACACACGTTTTGGCTAATTTATGCTTTTATTGCAGCTTTTTAGGCTATTTCGAAGTTTAGCTATTTTTTCAGCTACACGCTAACTGTTTTGGCTAACCTAGGTTTTTTTTTTTTTTTTAGTTTTTTAGGTTAATTAGCATCTAATAATTTTGCTGGCTATCAATTTCAGCATCTTCAGTGGCCAAATTCAGCTTACAGCATTATTAGCATCACTCCAGGTAATGTTATATATCTAGTTCATAAATATTTCAAAAATGTACAGTTTAAAAGTTTTAAAAATGTAGTTTTAGAGTAAAGTAAATGTTTTCTTAGGTGTTCATTTTCCTGTTGGCAGAAACAACCTTTAGTTGTATTTATAAAGTACATTTTATTATCTGTAAACGAATACAGAGCAGTTACCACCTGCAGACGTAGACCAGGTCTAAACTAAACCTCCTTCTGTGGTTAAAAAAAGGTTGAATAATGCGGCTCACACCACCTAGAATGATCCAACACTCCAGCAACAACATTGTTCTGCCGTTTCTCTCTAAACAAACCTCGAGCAGAACTAAAGAAACTGTCGGCTTGATGTTGTGTAAAAACACAAAAGAAGATTTTTGCATCAAAAACAGTCTAATCTCAGCTGGCAGTTTCTCCGGTGACAGCAGACGTTTCATGCAAATGTCGGATCTTAACAGTCATTACATTCAATTTAATGGTAATTATACCGAGACTCATCTCTTGACTCTGACATTAAGATGTTTGGGGTTATTCATTAAATATGAAGCACCGTCATGGTTTAAATGAATTGATAATGTGGACTCCATTATCTGTTAAGGCGGTATGACTCTGTGAACTTACGTTGAATAATGTAAAGGTTTAGATGATAAAATTAAATCAGGCAACAACATTTCTGAAATAAATACAAAGGTCTGCTTTGTTTTTACAACAGAAAGCTATTAATTATTGTGTGATTTATTTGTTGTAAACTGTCATTGTGAAATTGTGATTTTTCTAGAATTGTGATAAATATGATACATAAGAGTGCCATTGAAATAAGTGTTTTTGATGATTAAAAATATTCTTTAAATGATGTGATTCCTAAAATAAACAGGATTTATTAGATCCTTTATTTATAAACTGATTTTATCCAAAGCATTTCCATTGATCTGATCAGAGATAAAGTCTTTAGCTCAGCATCCAGAATTTCTGATTTGCTCGGTCATAATTCTGCTTTTATCAGACTCTTGTATAACGTTACATGTAAAGAAGCTCCCACATGCCACCTGTCATTATTTCCCCCTCATCAGCTCCAAGTGTTGCTCACACTGAATCTCATTCCACACCTGCTGTTGGTATACAGTCTGAGGTACGTTAAACGTCCTGGAACGTTCCTCGCCGGCTGCAGAGAACGGTGCGGCGGCGTTCCCGTAAATCTCTTTTTAAAAGAGCGGCGAGAGAAGTGAGGGGACTCTTCAAACGGCTAATTGATCTTCCGTGGAAAATATAATTTAAAATCTGACAAGAGCTTCGGAAGCGCTAATTAGGGATATTGATCTGGTACAGCAATGTTTAAAAAACAAGGAGCTGGTGTGGTTTCTGCTGTGAACGCAAGCCAGCTCGCCACTTGTGAAGGGCATTTCTTCCTGAGAGCCTTGATGATATAATGCCTGCTTTGTTAGAGTGTGAGAAAATGATGGGGGGGGGTCTGCTTTCTCACCCCCCCTTTGGTTACATCCTCCTGACTAATTGAGGTTTAAAGCAGAGTCGCCTCCGGCTCTGACGGCTGAGGCGGCGACAGGTTGGTGACGAGGAACGAATGTGAGCCTTCATCGCGCCAGGCATCCACACGAACAGTCAGCAGGCCCACAGCCACGCTTTGAATTGCTAATTTGTTTGTGATGAGGGTGACGCCGAACGTGCTTTGAGGGGAAACCACGGGTGCCGCTTTCCTTCAGAAAAAGCCTCCGTTCCGGGCGGTTCTGACTTCCACCGCTGCCAGACGGAAATGTCAGGTTTCTGTCGCCGCACGCCGATCCAGCTCTGGATTGTAGGTTTGGCAGCAGATGATCAGCAACACTCGGACAAATAGCTCACCGTTGGGAGGATCCAAGTGTGTAAAGCGAGGCCAAAAACAGACGTTTGTTTGCAGAGCTGAAACGGCAGAAAGACTTTTCCAAAATATATTTAATCTGTGTGTTTATACGGATCAGATTAGTTTATCTAAAGGGACAACGTAAAGTCTGGAGGTTTGTCTCTTTGATCTTCAGCATTTGGAGCTGATCAGGTCATTAAAGCGTGTTTCAGTTTCTGATGTCATAGAGGTTTGACCTCTGACTCGTTAGGCCGACAGAACTAAAACGTTTAGTTTATGGTTCTGCCGTGTTCCTCGTTCTGGTTGTTTTTGGGTTGAAGATGGATGGATGAGGCTTCTTTCCCATGAACTGATCTCCTCAGATGTCGCTTAGAAAGTTTTCCAACTTTGTGACATGTTGCGTGAGATGTTTTTGGTCATTTTTGTGATGATCAGAGTTTTTCCCTTTAAAATGTGACCAAAGTTAAGCATTTTATGGTCATTCTACTGTGTCGGCTGAGCTGTGTCTCATTGGTTTTATACCACTCCATCTTGGACGATAGCAACAGCAGCATTTCTAGCGATATATCTCAATGTCTAATGTTACAAGGATGCTGCTAATAAACTTGCTGGATTTATGTTCATGAGTTTATTTAGAAAATATCAGTTTTTGTGACTTTCCTTTTTGTTTTTATCTGTCACACCTTAAAAGTCAGACACGGCATTCGATTTTTTTAACTTCCATTTTAACAGTTTTGAGCTCAGGGAAAATCTAAATCACATTTTAATGGTTCATACACAAGATAAAGGGTTCAAATGAAGTCTAAACCGATATTTTACAGACGATGAAGATAAAACATACCCAGAGAAATAAAGAGAAAGTGGATGTTAATGGAGAAAATACTGTCAGAATTTAACTGGTCTGTGGCCTGAAAAAGGTTCTAGATCTCTGATCTAAGAACATGGAGTGGCGTGGTAAGCTGCAAATGAACTCTGCTGTGGTTCTCTTCAGTCTGAATGCAAATGGACCAGATATTTCTGTTCTGTACTTCCTGTACTGGACATATACTTTTAAATCTGGATGTCAGTTGGACAAAATGTGGGATTTTACCTCCAAAGAATTACTTCCTGTAACCCCAATAATGTTATTATTATTAAAATTCCTGATAATTTCCACCAGTTTATGAATAATTGGCAAACAAATATAACTTTAGCTTCTCTTTTTATGTAAAGATCCACTTTGTAATCTGGGTTTCTCCTGCAGCCACACAAAGACAGCAAGAAGCATCAAACAAAGCAACAATAATTACATCTTCTTGTTTACACTGATTTCAGACATTTGTGATTATGAGAGCGAAGAAGAATTTTACAGTTGAACTGAAGTCTAACAGGGATGCTTGTAATTCAGCTTCAGAACATCAAGAGTGTGTTGACTTGGTAAGAACATCCTGACGTTAGTGCTGCCAAAAACAATATTTTAATAGTCGACTAATCACCGATTATTTTCCCTGATTAGTCAACTAATTGGGTCACGCATGAAGTGAATGTAAAGTAAACATCTTAACCATCATTAGTTTTAAACCAACTAAAAACTAGATATATAGCATTACCTTTGATCATGCTAGTTCTGAGAGCTGAATTTGGCCGCTAAAAACGCTAAAGTTGATATCCAGCTAAAATATTAGTAAAATGCCAAATTAGCCTAAAAAACTGAAAAAGCTTAAGTTAGCCAAAACAGCTAGCATGTAGCTGAATTAACTAAATTCCAAAATAGCCTAAAGAAAATTAATAAAAGTCAAAATATTCCAGAAAGCTAGTAGAATGCCATTATAACTTTCAACTTTACTACACGACAACCCCATATAATATAAAGTAACGACTAAACGACTATTAAATTATCCGTCGACTATTTTATTACTCTATTCGTCGACTAGTCGTGGCAGCCCGTCCTGACATAAATGCATATTTTTATTTACAGAAATGTGGACAGTTTATGAAGCTCTCCTCACAATCATCCCTCCACACCAACTCATCAGCTCCTTTGTGTTCTGCAGAACTCCTTATTTAACAGCTGATTGCTGAACTAGTTCCTGTCTACACTTCAAACATAAAATCATCTGCAGGTAATGCACACAAATGTACTGTTCTTTCCCTAATTGGACAGCTCACTCATCCACCATGATGCACTTTGTCTGAAAAAATGACCTCAGCAATGTCATAATTGCAGGTTGTTTACTTCAAACTGAGGACTGTTTTTTTTTCTCTGATTGAAATCCAGATTTAGGTGCATAACTTCATGTTTCTCCAAATTTAAACATTGGATTCAGTCATTGGTGTGACTTCCCTGAATTTTCCTGATCCCAAACACCGCGGCGTCGGTAAATCAGCCGATTTTTATTCCACACCAGCTCCCTCGTTCTCGTCTAATAGCGAAGCATCCCTTGTGGTGCGGCATCTTTTTCCATCTCACTGCCGATTGTACAGGACATCTCTCACTTTCTGCCTCTTCTTTGACTCCGTCCCTTTAGGGTTGCCACAGCGAGGAAGGAATACACAATACAGCTGAAACTGTACGGAAGAAACATACGGGAAACGTACAAGAAGATGCAGGAGAAGGAGGTTTGTTTACCCGTTTGTGGACATTAAAATGACAAAAATAAGAGTTTTTTTTTTTTTTTACTGTGGAGCAAACAAAAGCAAAATAATCAACAATAAACATTTGAAAAAAAAATGATTTGGTTTAACCCTTTAACACCAGAGCTCCAGTGTTTATGGCTTATTGGAACTTTTCAACCGTTAACGCGATCACTCAATGAACCGCTTTTTTAGGATTTGTGAGTGCGTAATTCTTGATTTGTTTGTCAACTGAGGATTTGTGCGTAATTGTTGATTTTTGAGCAACTTAGGATTTGTGTGTGTTTGATTCTGGATCTGTGCGTGTGTAACTTTTTGTTCGTGCTTGTGTAATTCTTGATTTATTCACAATTTAAGATTTGTGCGTAATTCTTGATTTGTGTGCAGCTTTTGACTTGTGCTTGTGTAATTGCTGATTTGTGCGCAACTTAGGTTTTGTGGGTGTAATTCTTGATCAATGCGTGCGTAACTTTTTATTCGTACTTGCTTAATTCTAGATTTGTGCGTGTGTAATTCTTTATTTGTAACTCATATTGTACATTTTCTGCATAAGTAAAAAAAAGTAAAAAATTCGAAAAGATACAAAATAGAATGTACACATGCACAAATTAAAATTACAACAGTGTGAATTAATAACACACATAAGTCTTTAAAACCTATCCATGAATCACTTGTTACACACACAAACCTCATTCACGCACAAATCTGTGGTGAGACTCTGTTCACGTCTCTGAAACTCGTCTGTAAGTGATGCGTTCAAATGCTACTAGAATGTTGGGTCATCAGAGTTTTCTTATCAGCCGTTTTAAACTTAGATTGTGAATAATATCTGGTGAAACTTGACAGTTTGCCACTTTCTTAAAGAGATATGACAGAGATATAATATAAAAAAGTCTGAACAGGTCATACCACAGATTCGTGCGTAACTGAGGTTTTGTGTGTGCATAACAAGTGATGCGGGATTTGTAAAAATGTTTATTGGTTTCAAGCTGTTGTACCTTTAATTAGTGCATTTGTAAATTGTATTTTGTATCTTTTTGGTTTTTGTAATTATTGTACTTTTGCACAAAATGCATGATATGAAAATTGAGTCTATTTCGTCTCCATACATCTGGGCTCGGTTCAGAACTGCATGTGAGGGTTACAAGCTCCACATAAATAACTTCCGCTCTCGGCTGCACTGCAGTGGCAGTTTCTGCACACATGTTTTCCCCTGTAAAACAGGCAATCCCAGATTTACATGAATTTACCATAAAGGCTGAAGTGAAAGGCTCTCCGATCCAGCAGAATTCAAAGGAAGCTTCCTCCCAGAGGACTGGACCTAACGTCAAGTAAAGCCCTGGTTAACATTCAAATCATGAGCCTCTTGGCTAGTTTTAAAAAAGAAATGTCAGGTCATTATAGATCGCATTTTTTGCCGGGGAAAAGCGAATACATGAAACCTTTATTACCCTCAAGGCAGAGCAGAAAGACAAGACACCTTCAGAATAAATCCTTTCTTCTCCGAGTTTACTGGTCAGATCAGACGCTCCTCGAGTCAACACCCGCCCCCACACGTCTCCAGCCTTCTTTAACAAGTTCCTGGTCCAGTCACGTCAGGGTCACTGCCTAATCACATTAGGGCTTGATCAAAGCGCGAGAGGGAGAGCAGAAGCACCTCATTTCTCACAGTGTGGGGATTAAACCTGGAGCCACATCTCAGGATCATCGGCACCGTGGCCACGTCCCGAAAGCCCCCACGGACGGCCCCGGATGAGAAGCGAGCGGTCGACCGGCTTCGGAACCTGTTGTAATTTGGCTGACGGATTACGGGGGCAAATCCGCGCAGAGATAGACGATCGGCTGGGTGGAAAATATAAGATAAATACGGGGAGTGAATCACTGCTGAAGATGTCCGAGAGGCAGATGATCAAATGGTCTTAAATCTCCAGCCCGGTCGCAGCGTTGGAGGAGAAGGCCTCACACAGACCGCATGCTCAACATTTCACAGGAGGGGGAACCAGCTTTGAAATACTTTGAATTATACACTCTAAAAACACTTGGGTTATTTCTTTAACCCAATTCTTTGATTATTCATGTTGGGTTATAATTCTGGGTTACCTTTTTGGA
>NC_050532.1:27264587-27281098 GCF_002922805.2 Oryzias melastigma | reverse complement strand
ACAAAGTTAGTCCCTTTTCAACCCCCGGAGTTGGGTTAAAAATAACCCAAGTTGGGTTATTTTTAACCACTGAGTTTTTAGTGTGTATATTACATTGAAAGAAGCCCCTCATTTGCAGTCATGCAAACACATCCAAACATTCAGAAGCAAACGCAGAAACTCGCCTGCCAGTTGTTATTTGTGCTGGAGAGAACCTGAGCTGCAGCGGCTGAGGCTGGTTTTCCCTGATTTGTCAACAGATACGGCGTGTTTGTGCATGTATAGGTGCATCCGTTTGTGAATGCCTCCTATCTTTATGCATGAACACATGTTGCTGCAGAACTCTTTAGTAGTCATATCGCTAAACATGAATTCTATAGAGGACAAATGCAGCCAAATAATGACGACCAACACAAGTTAACAAGAAAATAAAACTTTTATGCGATAATAACGTGTTGCTCGAATGTTCCTGCATCCTCAGGATTTAAATGGATGATATAAGTTAGCTTGTCGGACCTCTGAACGCGTCATCTGTCTGCTAACACTCAGATCTGCTCGAAACAAGGAGCTCGTCCATGGAGTCAAATCGGGGCCATAATGTTTGAAACCCAAATGAAACATTTTGAAAAAAATATTGGTGTTTGGCCAAAAAAAAAACATTTCTATGCCTTGTATTTAATAGAATAGGATGGCCCTTTGAACGGGCGACAACGGCGTTTTGGCTGTGATAAAATTCTGCGTTTTACATCCGTCTTGGGACACTTCAGACTATGACAGTACAGATGAAACAGCCATTATCTGACCGTAATTATCAGAGTCAGTGAACGCATCAGGACTGAAGTTACCACCCACATTGATTCTGATTGGTCCTTCGTGTTAGTCCCGCCCCAATGACCCACAACGAGGAAAACATTTTTGAAACTGAAATTTTCAGATTCGAAAATGAAAAAAAAAAAGTTGAGAGTGAAAAAAAGATTTAAAACTGAAGCTGAAAATAATTACATTTATTTTAGAATAGCAAAAAGTTTTGGACATTTTACTTTTTTTTTTTTTTTTTTTTGGCCAAACAACAATATTTTTTCAATTTGTTTTATTTGGGTTTCAAATAATATTGGCCCCAAAATAGCTCCATATTCTCCCTGTTTAAACCTGCTTCCAAATACACAAGTGCAGTTCACTGAGTAACCTCTAGGTGGTTCATTACACAAGTAAGAGTCATCACCACAACTGACCCGTTTTTGTCAGTATCAATTTATGCAATAAAGCTATGCTAATTAAAAAAACATACATTTGCTATTTTAGATCAAATCCACCAGCCTGCAGTGTCTTAAGAAATCACCATTTGATTTATCAATAACACAGTGGTCCCTCCACATAATGCGATTCATGTCTTGCTGTTTCTGATTGTTTTTTTTTTTTTTTTGTGAAATTTTGCATGATTTTTTCTTTTCCTTAAACAGTGCATTGTGTTGTTTAGCTATAGACATTGTTAATCAATGATGGTATGATTGATTTGATCGTAATGTTGCTATTAACTGGTTTTACTCCGATTTCACAGATCTAATATATTTGTAAGTATGGTACATTTTCCTCAAGAGTCCATGAAGTCCATTGTGTGGTTCCCCAAGGATCCATTTTAGGCCCACTACTTTCTAATCTTTACATGCTGCCACTTGTCATCAGAAGGCATGACCTTTGTTGTTATGTTACGCTGATGACACAGAACTTTACACGTCTGTCTCCTGATGACGGAGAGACACTCAAACTGCATTTTAGATAAAAGTCATTGATGGCACAGAATTTCTCACAGCTCAGCGAGGAAAAAACTGGTTTTAGTGAAAGTTTCCAAAGACAAGAGATTACTTTGTTGAAACAAACAAATATATATATATATATATATATATATATATATATATATATATATATATATGAAACTTTTCAGTGTGTGAAAAGCTTTGGTGTAATTTTGGACTCTGAAGTGAATTTTATTCAACAAATTAAAAAATATATTTCTGTAATGATTGTAATAAATAAAGATGGCAACTTCACAAATTTTCCCCATCTTGGGTTATTTGTAGAAGGTAACTCTCACTATAATGAGGAGAAAATGTATTACCAATATTGGTAATTATCCTCAATGTCAATTTTGGCATCATTGACATGCAATCGATCAACTGGGGAGTTTTTGTCATTAAGGTTTGAAGCTGAAAGGGGATGTAGCAGACACCGAGGCAAACGCAGACAAATGCAGACGCAGACAGAGGCAGACGCAGACAGGTGCAGATGCAGACAGGTGCAGATGCAGACAGAGGCAGACGCAGACAGAGGCAGACGCAGACAGGTGCAGATGCAGACAGGTGCAGATGCAGAGAGAGACAGATGCAGACAGGTGCAGACGCAGACAGAGGCAGACGCAGACAGAGGCAGACGCAGACAGGTGCAGATGCAGAGAGAGACAGATGCAGACAGACGCAGACAGATTCAGACGCAGACAGAGCCAGACGCAGACAGAGCCAGACGCAGACAGAGGCAGACAGAGGCAGACGCAGACAGGTGCAGATATAGACAGACGCAGACAGAGACAGATGCAGACAGATGAAAATCTTTCTCCTCAAAAACAGTTTGTTAGATCAAACACAAACACAGAGTTTCAGTATTTTCAGAGTTTGAGCTTTCAAACTTCACCTTCGTTGCTGATTGAAGCTGTCCAGAGAAGCATTGCTCTGCTTGATTTCTGTTCTGTGGATCATGATTCTAAGATAGAAATTAAATGTCTGGACTCCAGAGAGAACCGTGGTGGCTTTTCTCTTTCCTCTTTAGTCGTCACAACAGGAACATTTCTCTGCAACAGTACGTTTTGACGTACGTTTCCCGTTTCTCCTTGTTGCTTCTGTTATTTGAATCAAATCTTCCTTTTAGTTTATTCAGAAACTGTCTTTGAAGCTGCTGTTTTCCATCTGTTTGTTGCTCTGCTTTCATTCGCTGTCGTTAGCTGCATGTTTACATGCTCCGCTCAAAGGTGGCGAGCGGATGCTCGTTAGGTGGAGGTCAAAGCTGCATCTGATTTGAGGAACAGAGTCATTGGGTTTGATGAGAACGTTTTTCAGGAATCCTGGGGATTCCGTCCAGGCCAGCTGAGGGTCTTTCAGCCTTTGAAGGTATGGGGGGGTCATTTTAATCACAGAGATGTAGATGAATTTGCCTTTTTAATTTGGAGGTGTGACGCATTACAAGTGAGCGCCAACGCATCATCGATTAGGAACGACGGCCGGCACAAAGCGGCGCCCTTCCCTCTTTAGCAGTAACCCCGCACACAATAACGGAATGACAAACAGCGGCGCGTGACGCAGACTGCGGCGTCCTCGATGAGGGCGCCGGCTTTGAAAACCCTCATTATTTCTCAGAGCCGGTCCGGAGATCGTGCCGCCCACAGCCGAGCCTTTGTGAGCTGGACAGTAAAAAAAAAAAAAAAAATGGACATCTGTCAGCAAGATAAAACCTGTTTTCTGTTCTCCTGCAGGTCTGAGAGGTCGTCACCACCAAAGGTGTCAGGCTATGAAGGAGTCGGGTGGAGGAATGCTGGGTAAAGCCAACAAAAGGGCCGTGTGACCCCAGAGAGGGGCAGAAGTCAGGGGCATGTTTGCTTCGGCCTTCCTGGTCAGGATCACAGTTTTGCCAGCTTTGTGGCGTACGGACGACAGTAAGCAGGAGATAAGAACCTTCAGCCGTTTTGTTCTGGCCTCAAAGCCTGTAATGGACGGCTCAGTGTGTGCTGGAAGAAAAAGCCGTCCGACCTGACAGCAGGAGGACGGGCTTCATGTTCCACGCCGAGTGAGGAGTAAATCAAAACAAGTGAAAGGCTCAGCCAGCCGTCAGGAACAAATGTCAGCACATTATATTAATGTCATCAACAGCTCAACACAATTGCTCCTGATTTCTGAACAGAGACGCACAAAAGGATGACAATGCAGGTGATTATTTTGCTGCATTAGAATTCAGACAGACGGATCGCTTTGTTTACGGAGGAGAAGAACTCGCTGGATAGGAGTTCTCGGCAGGTTCGTATCTTCGCTTTTATCCGTCTCCAGTCTTTGGCAGAGAGCTTCATTTGACAGTCTGCCTTCATGACAAGGCGGCGCCGTTTGGTGAAACCGCGTTCTTGTCCGCCCTGCTCGTGGAAACGCTGAGATTTGTTTGTGATAAAAGCTGCAGACGAACTCGGAGATGTGATGTTCCCATCAACGCCTGAAGCAAACACGTCCCAGTCCGTCAGAACATCATCAGCATTTGATTCCTGTCATCCGAGGAAAAGAACGGCCGACATTCCACACCGGAATGAAAACTTTTAACTTTAGCAAACAAACATGAAAACTGAACCTTCATTCTTGTCTTCTATAAATGTGATATAAAGGGATTCATGGCGGACTTTGGTTTAAAAAATAATCAGACTATCAATAAATATTGAATATATTAAATATTTAGATGGAATGAAGAGACAATAATATATTTTATAAGGAATCACAGCACTAGCTCATCTTAAATTATTATTTTACTCTCCAGTCAGCAGTTTAGAAATATTTCAAAAGATAAAAAGGCAGAAAGGACAGTTTATTATAAATTTATAGGCGCTTCGGAGTCCTCTGACAGGCTCCAGCTGAGCCTCAGCTGCTCATCTCTCATTAGGATCAATAATGTGAAAACAGCCGCGTTTCAAATTCAAATCATCGGAGATTTCCAAAAAGTAATTGCCCCCCACCCCCGTTAAAGGCGGGGTCAGGTCATGTGATTTCTGTCAGACAGGTCCAGAAATCTGTTCAGCAGAAGACGGAAACTTTTTGAGAAGAAACACATCAGACTGCTATCATGAAAAAACCAGCTGAGGCCAAAGATCTCCTCTCCTGTTTGAGAGGAACATTCTGATGTTCTGTGGACGGCTGAGGCAGAAGCAGCACATGTTTGGAACGTCCTGAATGTTCTCATAATACGACTTTGTTAAATGTATTTTGTTTCTTTGATTCGTTTATCAGCTTTGTTGCTTTCGCCAGACAGTTGATGTATTTATGTTGCATTACAAAGAGATATTGTTGGTTAAATAGATTGACTGGTTGAGTTAATTGGGGCAGAGATAATTGGGTTTCTTTTTTCTGTTCCTTTTCATTTTCACCAATTAGTGTTGTGTGAAAAAGAAATGGGAAAAAATAGGTGAGTGAGTAAAAAAAATAGGAGTGAATGAGTGAATAAATGAATAAAAAGATAAACAGATAAGTAAGAGAGCAAATACATAGAAGTGAGTGACTGAATAAATAAATAAATGACTTCTGCCTTAATAATAATAATATTAATAATATTGATGATAATCATGATAATAAAAAAATAAAAAAAGAAAACAAAAGCAAAAAACATTTTCTTTTTCCTTATAGTCCACCTCATAATTTCACCTCAAATAGCCCACGTTTTTGTTGATATATAAAACAGAAATTAAAGTCAAATTATTGTATGGTTGAAAACTTAAATAAATTACCATCATTTTGGTATATTTTATTTCAATTTAGGACGTCTGCAGGACATGCTGGTAACCCGCATGAAATTTTAATGTCATAGATCGCCCAGTGAACCTGTAGACAGAACATGTTCGTTTTTATCTATGGGTATGCTGCAGGCGACAGCTTGAAGTGAACACTTATATAACACACTTTGAACTCTCTGTAGCTGAATTTTTCTTTTCAGTTGTCGTCTAAATTGTTTGTTTTAAAGTATCAGAAACCCGAGAGGAGCTAATGAAAAAACGATTTGATTTGAATTATCTGTTTGGATTGATGATTCCTGTGAGGCTTGAAGACAAACATCAGTCATGAAATGAGAACCAGCGGTTGCAGTGAAATGTGATGGCTGTGGTTCGGTGGCAAAAAGAGATTCATTTGTGGATAACAAACCCAAAATGTGTCACGAAGCGTTTAAGGCTTTGAACTGGTGAGTTTGGACCAAGTGAAGTTTTCGATCTTCAGATTATTTCTGTGGTCTTTTGTGCTTTCCCGCCCTGCTGAATGTGTTTACTTGCCCACGGGGAGAGCAATCAGAGGGAAATTGCATGTTCGTGGCACAGACTCTGGACACCAGTTGGAGACTCTTTTGCTGAAGCCAATTTATCTCACAAGCAAACTGTCACCAATTTGTTTCCACGCGAGGATTCTTCGGGATGCACTGCCCCCTTGATGCTTTTAGCAGCATTATTACACGCTGGGAGAGTTTGCCTCATAAAACCGCCTACATGCAGCCATTTCCCACCCGTCTTCAGTCTTCTGTCCAAATGGAGCCCAAATGAGAGACAAAGTTATGAAGTGAATGTTAATCCCAAATCAGAAAGGCGCCGCATGAACACAAGACTCCGTTCTATCCAGGGTGTTAATGAAACAACTTTTTAAAACTAAATAAAACATTTGATTCTGTTGGTCTTTGGTTTGACTTTGGTGTATTTTGTAGAACAAACTTAAAGTAAGAAGATCAAGAAACCTTTAAAGATGTTTTCCATCTTTTCTGTTCTCCTGGTGACTGATAGATTTCTGGGGGAGTGTAGTGACTTAGATATCCAGATACGTGTCTCACGATACGATACGTGTCTCACGATACGATACGTGTCTCACGATACGATACGTGTCTCACGATACGATACGTGTCTCACGATACGATACGTATCACGATTTATCCCAAGACTTCATCAAAACAATTTTTCACTTTCTGTTTTTTAACATGACTTAGAAAATAACAACCTGGTAATTAATACATGTTTGGTTGTAATAAAATGATAGAATTCATTTTATTCAAAAATCACAACATTAGTGACTCCAACTCTATACTGACACCACATCTCAATTCCAGGTTGAGGACTCCTCAGCGTCACTTTTTAACATTTTGGGTCTCCCTAACTTGTCGTTTTTTGACATACTAAATTATGGGTCCCAATGTCCGGGCTGCAAAACAGAACCGGTCCTGTACAGGGACCCCAACCCGGTACCAGATTTGGGCTCGCTTCGTGTATCGCGTCTGGTACCAGGCCGGGTGCAGTACTGCGTTGATGACACTGTCTTGTATGGTACCGTGTGGAGAACCACGTCTGTTACCGTGTCTGGTACCAGGTCGAGTGTGGATACCGCGTCTGGTATGGTACCACGTCGGTTACTGCGTGTGGTACGGTGTCTGGTACCACGTTGGGTGCAGTACCTCTTCGGTTACCATGTCTGGCATGGTACTGTGTCAGTAACCATGTCTGGTACCAGGTCGAGTGCAGTACTGCGTCAGGTATCACGTCTGGAGCAGGGTTAGGGCACTGGTACTGGGTTAGGGTATCGGTACCGGCCATGTCCTGAGGACCAGTCCGCATCTGGTACTCCGTCCTGAGGGTTGCTGATCCTTGATGTTACGAACAGTCAGAACATAAAAAAACGACAAGTTAGGGACTCCCAAAACGTCCGTTTTAGACGCGGAGGGATCCTTAACGTCAACATGCGACGAGTTGGGAGAGAGAATGTGTTGGGTTTGGCAGCAACGTGGCTCAGAATTTCGGTTCAGAACCAATCCCAAGTAATAACTAGGTAGTACATGTATTACATGTAGTACGCTTAACACAAGCTGGTTCTCGTGAGATCTTGTTGTTTTGGTCGCGATGTAGAGCTGCTCAAAAAAAAACTCAGTGTGCTGCCATCTAGTGGTTGGTGGTTTAGGTAGAAAACAAATGCAAGACGCTGAAGGACGCTCATGAATAATTAATCAAATGTTGTCATGTCAGGATTTTAATTGGATTCAAATATCACAAAACGAAATATGACTTTCTGAATCAATGTTTCCCTTCACTCCTACAGATCATGTTTGGACTGAACTAATGCTCTTGATCTGGTGGTCAGCAGCAAAAACTGCAGGTTTAGTAGGAAAACAACCATTGTGGTGCAGCTGCACAAGCGTAACCTAAGATTAGAAGTTATAAAATAAAGATTTTTAATCTGCAAGTATTGAAGTTTATTAAAAATGATTTACATCAGCAGAATGAGGACGTGTGGATTCTCTGAAAGTCAGGAGGACATCTCAAGTTAACAGAAACCTGCACACAAAACAACAAAACAAGCAGCATTTCACCATAACACACTTTCAAGCACAGCGGTGGAGGGGTCATGGTTTGTGCCTCGGGATCTGGACACCTTCAAGTCATTGAATCGACCGTGACCTCGTCTGCACGCCAAAGTAATGCGGAGACAAATGTGAAGCCATCTGTGTGACAGGTGGGGCCCGCTGGAAACCGATTCCCACAGCAGGACGCTAATGTGAAGCACAGCGGCGGCAAAATGACGGGAAAGCTGAAGACGCTGCAATGGTCCGAGTCCTGGCTCAGATCAGCTGTGATGCTGTTTTCCTCATTCAACAAAGGCAGTGAGCAGCTAAGATGTAAATGTTTAGCTGGTGGCGCAGCATCAGTCCATCATTCTTCACCTCCAGCGGTCCTTAGAGATTCATCATCAAACCGGCGGAGGATTCTAACCAATCGGTAATCTCACAGAAGACACGATCAGGGTTTGACTTTGGAGGTGAGTCTGAAACAAGCTGTGGTGAGTCTCTTTGTCTCACTGTGTGATGCGTTTAAATGCAACTAGAATGCTGGGTCATCAGAGTTTTCTTATCAGCAGCTTTGAACTCAGATTGTGAATAATATCCGGTAAAACTTGACATTTTTCTACTATCTTAAACAGATATGTCGGATAATTATTGAAAAAAAAGTTTTATCCCGCCGCCTGACCCGCAGATTGTAGCGGGCCGGTGCTACCTGCAATGGCGGCATTTACCGGCCGAAAAGGTCGGTCGAGGGTAAATGTTCCTAAAATGTTTGTTTAGACTTTTTTATATTAGTTACATATTTGTTTAAGAAAGTGGGAAAATGTCAAGTTTTACTGGACAATATTCATCTATTATTATTATCTAAGTTCAAAGTGGCTGATAAGAAAACTCTGATGACCCAGCATTCTAGTAGCATTTAAACGCATCACTCGACGATGAATCTCTGACACAGGAAATAAATCTCACCACAGATTTGTGCATAATTGAGGTTTTGTGTTCGCGTAACAGGTGATTCAGGCGTGATTTTTAAAGATCTGCATGTGTAAATGTTTTACTGATGCACAAAATGTATTGTAGACGAGTTACAAATAGAGAATTCTGTGTGCACAAATCCAAAGTTTTGCACAAATCAGGAATTACGCACACATAAATCGGTGCGACACTTATTTCTCTCCATAATTATCTGGCATAAGACCTCTGTGAACATCAGTAAACTCACACTGATGCACATTATTATCTTGTTCTGTCCAGGCAGACGGATGTCTTTAGGAGACAACTAACTTGCAAACAAATGAGGCAAATAATGGCTTGATCTGGACCGCACCATACAGCAGGTGGAAGCATGGGGGGGGCTCCAGTTCGGTCCTGAAACCAGCTGGTCCTGAAGCGGCGCCGGAGCCAAGACTCACTGACCACTCTGTTTCCCGCTGAGCTTCCTCAGCCAAAGCGAATCTGCCAGGAGGCGCGCTGCCCCCCCCCCGTGCATAATCATAACGTGATCATGCGCGCGCCGTGTATTGATTATTCTCAGGACACTTCCACTGAAGCAGCCAAACTGTATCCTCCAGCGCCGCTCCTGCCAGGAGACTCCGATGACACTGATTAGATTACGCTGATATTCAAACACCGCCGATTTCTTTGGCGGCACTCTGGGCCAGCGCTGGCGGGTAATTCATCCGGTTGTCACGCCGTCCCAGAAGTCCCTCAATGTCATGCTAATTAATTATTTATCATTACCTAAACGCACTAATTAATTGTCAGTTTAAAGGCGTGCTTTCATGTACGACACAGCCCGCCGCTCTCTGGGGATCGCTTTCATCATGGCGCCCGTTATTGCTTAAAACTGTTATTATCTGCCTGTTTGTTTCAGGGTAAACCAGTGAAGGTCAAAGCAGGAGGGAGAGGAGCAGAGCGATCTGCTGAGTGAACCCCGCTGACATTTCTGCCTTCCAGTGGACTTTAAGATCCGTTTAGAAAGATGCCATTACCCCTTTGTGGACGTGAATGTCAAGGACATGCATAAACGCCGCGCCATCTCTCATTACTGGTCACATTTATTCTAAGTGGATGCCCTTATCACGGTGTTTAGAATCAAATGGGTTTAAAAAATGAAGCCAAACACACATCTGTCATTTTGTCTGCGCCGGCTCCTGGGGGGCCGCTTTAACGGATGTGCTGCTCGTCTGCTCCTGATGCATGTCGCACGTTTCATCCGGGTGTGGGATCAGACAATCCCCTTCACGGGGGGTGTAATCACCTGAGCCGGGAGTCGACTTCTGCCGCACACGCAGGTAATTGGCACACTTTGAAAGGGGCTGTGGCATTTTACAGATGTTCACCTGCGCCGCTTCAAATATGCCACGACACCTATTAGCCGCTTCTGATGTGGCTCTCAAAGTGAGAGGAAGCGTTCAGAGGAATTTAAACGTCTGTTTTTAGGAGCACGCCAAATGTCAAACTTCGAAAGTGAATCTGAAATTAGAAAACGATCCGACGGATCCGTTTAATTTGTTTGAACGTGACGATAATTGGAGAAAAAACTTCCTATTAGTGGTTTCACGTCAGACTCACTTTCTTTGTTAATTTATAACTATTTTCATTAAAAAGAATAAATTGAAACATTTCAAATGTTGGATTGTTGCTTAGATGACAATAAAGTTCAGATTCAGCATCTAAATTTGACTAAAAAGAAAGTCTGAGACAGTTTTAGAATCCATATAGACAAAAACATTTATTTCGTTTTACCAAAAACCTTTTTTTTTCTAAAACTGAACTAGAAGATTTTACTCAAGTCCGATCTGAGTGGAATTACTAAGATTAAATGTTATAACACTTTTCTTTGCTTTTCATTTCTATTTTACAGCTAATCTTTAATCCCAGCAGCTTGACTTAAAAGGGGCAATTTGTTGTCAGTTCAGGTGAATCATAGTTATTAACATCTTTTCTAAAGATGTTTTTTAACTCGAACATTTTCTCCATAAAAAGTTACACAATTACGTTTCCCAGATATAATATACCCGATAAAAAGTATTTCTCATGAAAATTCGCTCCAAATATGACAACACATGATTTATTTAAGTCGTTTTCTTTTTCAACTGTGGTTTATGTAACAAAATGGAAAATAAAAACGAGCTTAAACTATTAAGGAAAATTTGGAAATTGAGCTAAAAAAATTCCTTTAAAAAATGATGTTGGAGATTTGGCCTTTGGTCCACGCATTCCTGGGACATTTACCCAGAGATCCACGACACTTAGAAAAATGCAATATATTGGAAATCATGTAAATACTTTAGCTCGGATGAAAATCACCCGACGATATTGCTCTAAGGTTAAAGAGGTTAAAAATACTATCTGAATGTAAACTCAAAACGGTATTTTCAGTATTACTTTGTTCAAGTGAATCATTAGGAGACGAAAAAACTGTTTGAAGAAATTCTGCTGCAGACCAATAGATCCATGAACGTCTTTGTTTTCCTGGTCCGAGCTGGAATCTGGATCAGAACCGGACGGCTGGATGGAAACGATATTGATCACTGCTGATGTTAGGCTGGGGGTGTGAGGGGCTGTAAGCTAGTGGGGTATGAGGGGCTGTAAGCTATTGGGGTGTGAGGGGCTGTAAGCTAGTGGCAGAGAGTGTAAATATAGTGATGGTGAGAGATGGAGCATCGACAGTGGAGAGAATCTCTCAGGGGTGAGTGTGTATTTGGATTTGAGCGCGTAATATTTAACTTATTTTAAGTGTCAATTGTGTTTTTTTGTAAATAAAGCAGTAAAATTCACTCATTCTCACATATCTGTGTCATAAGTACTCAGTCTAACATTCCTGTTTTAGTTTAATACAATTTCCACATGGATTTGGCGAAATGATTTTATTAAACCTCAGAACTAGAACATTGGAGCCATGAGATTTTTTTTATAGGTATAATTACTATTATTTATTCTGGTTTTAACAATTCTAACATTTTATTAATTATATATTCTTGTTGAACTGATGTACTTTTGATTTGAATTTAGAATTAAATGACTGACTGATGAACTTTTTATTTATTTTTACATTTTCTGATTGTAATTTTTTTTCTCGTTAAATTCTTGCTTTAACCCTTATGCTCTCTTATGGGGTCCAGATGACCCCACTCTCAACATCAACATATGGGATAGCACAAGGGAATGAATGACTTCGGTTGGGCACCGATTGGTTTTTATGCGGTTCTGGTTCTTTGTTTTTGGTTTTGGTTCCTAATCGGTGCCAGTTTCGGTACTTCAGTAATAAAAGTAATGTCTACATCTTCCCAAATCAACACATTTCTTTTCCTAAATCACAGATTGACTGATGGCTAAGACCTCCGCGTCAAGACATGATGCTCTGGGTGTCGTTTTTCACGTGTTGGCTGTTCCCATTAAATGAGATCTCCACAACCTCTGAGCCGCAAACCGGCGGTGGTCTGCTCTTTCTCCCCAAACCAACGCTGTGCCGCTCTTTTGCCCTCATGGCTGCTGTCGTACGGCCCTCCTTCCACTGAACGTCCCATTCTGAACACAGAGGCTTTGCTGCACACACCTCGTCTGTGCAGGAGAACCTCTGGGTGGTGGGAAAGAGCTCAACGCCGAACTTGCACTCGTTCATTTGCTGCACTGCGCCTGTAAGATTTAAAACGTTGCTGAATGTCCTTTGATGTGGCGGAGGTGCTGGTTAACAGCAGGTTAAACACGGGTTTTAGAGGCTCTCGGAGTCACTTTATTCTGTTATTATTTACAGCTTCCTCCACTTGTAAAACAGCCGACGCGTTCTTGTAAAGGAAACTGCTCGCTCATGTGTTTTTACATGGAAATAAAACTCATTGTCATAAAGGATGTGGCCCCAACGGCCAGTTTAAAAGGTTAGCATTATTATTATACATCCGCGACGCCCGGCGTTGCCGTGTATCTCATAAATAAAAGCATTTCAGATGGCCTCAGTAAAATCCAGGACACAGAGCCGTTAATGGCCAAGGGACTCCTCTCTCGGGGCAGCGGTGTTAATCGGAGCAATAGGTCTCCTTCCTCCTGGATCAATGTCAGCACAAATTTCAGATTGCTTTCCTGATGCGCGCCAAGTTATCTGTGATTCAACTTTAATAGGATATTGAACGGAGCCGGCATTTAGGGAGCAGAGCCGTATTTCACGGTATTGACAATCAAACGCACACAACTTTCTCATTAGCATGCATTAGGAAAACAGCAAATTAATCTTGACGACACCGGCGAGGAGCGTGACTGCGGTTACATGCTCGTTTAAACAAACGGTGCTGGACGGAGCGCCTCTGAGCAAGGCACAGACGGCACAGCGGCCTGCTTTCTAAATATAAAAGAAACATTGCATGAGAAAACAATCCACAATATTCTCTTTAATCTTTCAGGACCTCAGTGAATCATAACTACCCACACTGTCATTTTGGATCAGATCACGGTTTTCAGCTTGAATGCCACTTCAGAGATTTGTAGTGCATAATTAAGAGTCCTCCGTGTGCAGGCCAAATAAGGTCACCGTGTCTCCTATTAGATGACTTGCAAATGATCACGGCTCCAGAGCGCGGGAAGGTAAATTCCCTCCACTTTTGCCGCCCAAAAAGGCAATAAAGTATCAGCGCTGCAAAATGAATATTTAAATCCTGATTTGTGGGCCTCTGCCCCTTTGAACAAACTCATGAGACTGTAATGCATTCGCTCTGACCCTTCCCGCTCACGTCTCGGATGACAAAATGAGTGGTGGCAATTCAAACAAGGCGTATTAAATCAGGTGACATTTGGCTGCACCTGAAGGTCAAGTGTTTTGTCAACAAGGACAGGGCCAGAGTACCGGCAGCCGACACCAGGGAGAGATTTAATGTCCTCGTGTTGCACAAATAAGACGTCGTCTTTAAGGGGGAGGGATATCCCTTAGCGGTTAATAAGGGATATGTGTCTCATCTGTCTGCATGTTTAATGTAGCGATGTTTGTTCTTGAGAAATAGGAGACAAAATCACAAACTAAAGCGATACAGACCACTGTAGAAATGAACGTTGTTTTCTTGTTGCTAACTGGTTCAACACAGTCCAGAAACGTGGCTGATCGCCTAGGAAGAGATTTCAACGGTGTGTCAGATTTATGTATTCTCACTCCCATATATGGAAGTAGTTTAAAGGGTCACCAAACAGGGAAGATGGGGCTGAAATTTGAAAATCCAGTCAGAGGGGGAAGTGGGGGGGGCAGGACTGTTATCATTACTGGAGCTGCAGATCACAAAATTCAACTGTAGTACCTCAATTCAACCTACAGGGGGCAGCACACAGACGAATTTTCAAGAATCAAACAAGTTTATTTTAATGTATCGAAAATTTGGCATTGACCAACAGACTGCACCTTTAAAGCCCGATTTATAGAGGTAAATAAGTTGATTCAGGGTTTGGTTACCCTTTAAGGTCCGCGGCGACCAGAAAAGCAACAACAATGGAGGTCCTCCAGCAGCTCGTCTTTTTCTGTCTTTACTTTTTGTACATCGTGTAGAAGAGGAACTTAATGTTGTTTAAAGAAGATTCCAGGCGGCTAAGAAGAAAACCGCCGTAAAGAGGAAAAAGGAATCGCTAGCTTAGCGCTATACTGGTTCTTTCTAATGTCGTCATCAATTTCTGCCAATCAGCAGGTAGCTACAGCGGCTCTGCCCCGACTGTCATGTTCTATTTTTTTATGGACCTACAACGGATGGAAGTCTTCAAGAGGAACGGGTCGGAACTGTTTAATGGGTCCAATTTAACAATGGAAACGCTCAAAATACCGGACCGAACCGGACCGTCCCGGACTCCTGAGTGGAAACAAGGCTAAAGGGGACCAAGGATAACTTCTCCAGAATTGACTCTGCCTCAAACCTCCTCAGAAACTCCAACATTTGGGGTTCTGGAATTCTCATTTTAGTCTCCAGATTCTCACAAAGATGCATCTCTGAAGGCTTTTGCTTCGAATGGTAATGACACATTTCAAACTATTTTAAATTGTTGATTTTGGTTAAAAAATAGTTAAGAATATCCTTGAAAAAGCAAGATTCAACCCCTAAAAGGAAGTTTGATATAAAAAATATGAAATGTATTTTCCCCCCCCAAAAAAGGGTAGAACACCAAGAATTTAACATTTACAGTGAGTCCATTAAAGTGCAGCATTACGGTCTCAAAAGCAGACAAAAACCATTCAAACAGAGCAGGAGTAGAGAATAAGCAGAAGAGATGCTGGTAGGTTTGCCGTTTAGAGTCTACAGAGACTTCAACTCATTGAGGACAAACCAAAATGTGCACGTTCTGAGAAATTCTGCTCCAGAAAACCAAACAACAGAGAGGCCAGAAGAACGGCATGATGGGACCGGCGCTCTTCATTACCGACAGAACTCACCGCGCCACTCCTCGTGATGCTCGCCGCTCAGGGCAGATCCGCAGATAAACAATCATCTTAAATGAGATTTTAATTACAGCAGAGAGTTGCTGGAATCTCCAGGTTAATCTTTTACAAAAACTCCATTATAGTTTCGTCACCTCAAATGGGTCGCTGTAGAACAGCGTGCAGAGCTGACATCAGCCGAGAGCTCCGGTCCTCCACAAAGTGTTGGCAGACAGAATCAAAACACTGCCACATGTGACTAACCAGCAGTTTGTCATCAGCGTACGTCTAAACGTCACGAGTTTGCAGTCCCACGTCTTCACCTTTCAGCGCCTAAAGGACTCTGACGACAGTCGCATCTGCTCACAAATGAAGTCGTTTCCGCTGCAGTGAACTGAGCAGAAATGATTCTGTAGCTTTGGATGAAAACATTTTAGCACATGCAGGCTTTTATCAGCAGAAGCAAAAGGATCAGCCAGCATTAGAAAAGTGTTTCCTAAGCATTGTTGAAATGATCAGAACATGGGGCAGAAATGCATGTGATGCTGTTTCTGGGGAGTCGGCCTCGAGGCTACTCGGTGAATCATTATGAGCACCTCCCAGGAGAAAGCCAGGAGCCAAACATCATCATCCACAGAGGTCTGTTCAGGTGCTCTTCAGCACAAACGTATATAGGTTTAGACAAAAAAGATCCCACTTGTCACGACGCGTTAGCGTTCAAACCTCGTTTGCATTCCAAGAGTAACTACAAAAGTTGCATTACCTGCGATCATGCTAGTGTGAATGCTTCTTGCTGGAAGTAGTCGCTGAAGATGCTGAAGCTTTTTGCTGAAAATGGTTACAGAATTTATTTTAATTGCTATATGGGTTTCCTGAAAATGCCAAAAGCTATTTGTAAAAAATAGGAAATTTCATTAAAGAGCTACGAAAGAGCGCTGAAGTTGACCTAAATTTCTGAAAACATTTCTTAAAAATCCCTAATACGTGCCAGTTGTGCAAAATTATTTAGGTTGTTGCATAAAAATGAGCTGCACTCCAAAAATCCTCAGTA